>NW_025919177.1:0-26163 GCF_907164915.1 Impatiens glandulifera
ATTTGTCTCACTTCAACGAATTTTGAAATTCATAAATAAAATGTAAGTATCATTTCGACGAATTTTGAAACTGATAAACTGATAATTTCTCTTCAATCATATGGTAAGAACCAGTTACTTAGTGTATACAATTTTTATATAGAAATTTTGTGGTATCCTCCCTGCACTAAATTGATTGGGTGATAATAGTGGATAATTAATTAAGTTTTTGTCTTTATGAAATATAGTATCATATTTCAATATACTTTTGTTGAGCTAATATATTCAGATGTTTGAGTTCCATAGTTTAAAATTGTGCAAATAGTTGTCAGTGTTGCTGGAAGTAGGCCAACTATTTTACCATAGTTAAAAAATGTGCAGTATGTTTATTTGACTTTTAGTTTTTATTTTATTTTGAGCAACTTTCTAGAATTGTAAAAGATTTAGGATGCTATGAGTAGATGGTTTACAAGTTTGAATAATTTATAAAAGTTTCAAAATTGGGTATATATAATTTAGCTCCATTATCTTGTGAATAAATGATTAAAAAATAATATCATATTTGAAAGCATAACTTTTTGATACACATTTCAAAATTTATTGAAAGTTTCTCATACAGATGCAACAAAAAGTATTTATACATAGGCCTAATTTCATTGCATTTAGTTAAACATTAGGCATATTGATATTAACTTGAAACTGCACCATTTAAAATCACTTTTTTCTATCATATATATAAATCATGATATTAATCAATTTTGAAATAGAACTTAGTCACATACCAATTTATAAATTTATTGACAGAATGTCTAGAAAAAATTACATCTAATGAACATTTTTGAACTAAATGCAGAAACAACTCCAACAAGTAATGGGGGCTTGTTGGATGAAAAATACAAAGAAAGTGGTAAAACCGTTACTTCATACAGATACAAAATATTGACTACATTTTATCATTTCTTAATACTTGTTGGAAAATGAAAAGTAAATCGGATGGATTATTGATTGATTTATTTATGAGTTTCTAGCTATTAGTGTGTTTGAAGCCATTTATTTTTGGTACAAATGGTATAATTTAGTTTTTGTCCTTTTGAGGTATATGTTGAGAAACATTTCTATTAGGATACTTTTGTAAAACCTTTATGATTGAACATTTTTGATTTTTTTTTTTGTTTTTCATTTAGTGCTTAGTTAAACTATATTTATATTATGATTTAAAACATTGTAACTTCTTTATATGAGTTTATTAAGAATTGTTAGTTCCTGTTTACGAGGATTAATAGTTTTAATTTATGCACCAATTCTCTCCCAATGAATAATAATAAGTTTTATGATCGATTATTTCTTGTGTATGAAAAATTTTCATGTGTTTTAATTGGACAAGTGAAACATATTTGGTGATCTTAATTATTAATGTGTTTTTAATATCGTTTCTTTTAGATTCATTAGGATTGATGACAAAAGTTTTATCTTTGTAAGGTTAACTAATATTCTTATTAAATTGATGTGTTATAGGTTTATTTACTCATACGATTCTCTAAACTCGGTAAGGGTTTTAAACAATTTTTATTTGTATGGTTTTAAGATTATTTTGTGGATCTTGATAATTGAATTAAATAGATCGAAAAGTCAAAATCAATATCCACAATATTTGATACCAATGGTTGTATTTATTTTTTTTTTCTTCATTTTTTAGGTTATGTCTCTCAATTAAAGAACTCTATATAAATAGTATATGTTCATATATGGAAACAGGTAGGAATATATAATTTGTTGCTAAACCAGAATTTTGGCATAAAATTTGTGTGATTAATTAAGAATTTTGTGTAATTATTCAATTATATGTTTGTTTAATTAAATATTTGATAATTTTTATGTTATTATTACATGAAATAGAGTTCTTGGCATTTAGTAAATATGAAATTTTGTGAAAATAAAAAATAAAGAATTAAATAGAATTGGTGAATGAAGAAACAAAATCAATGGGTTGAAAATGTTTTTTTTAAATAGGCTTTTAGCCACAGTATTTTTATCCTGATGACATATTTTTAGCAACGTTAATAGATCCCGCGGCAAAACTATTGGCGACGGAAGCAACACCGACAATTGGCGACGGGTGAAAACACTGTGGTGTTAGATTTTTAGCGACAGGAAATAACCAACCGCGAGTGTATTTACCGTGGTTGTTGCTCTTTTTTTACTAGTAAATGTTGCATAAAAAAATGTGTTATAACAATATAAACAACAATCTAATAAGACAATCTAATAAGAGTAAGAATATCAAATTAATAATATGTTCAAATTGAAAAAATGTGTTATTAAAAAAAATTGATTCATTTACCAATAAAAATATAATTAAATTATTAATATAATTAAATTATGAATATAAATAAAAGAATCATAAATTAATAATAGTATTTGATTATAGATATAGAAAATAATTACACAATACAAGAAGATGAAAGTTTCAAAATATAAAATAATTTAAGAAAGAAATATGTAAAGAAAGCATCAAAATAAAAAATGTAACTAATCTAAATTTTGGAATGAATGATGAATTTTATTTTTTTGAAAAATGTGTGATTTTTAATTTAGCCTCGTTTTATGGTGGAGATCACTCCCAAATGGATAAAATATTGAGGTTAAAACTCCAAGCCACGTAAAAAATTTATAAAAAGCATAACTCACACACTTAAAAAAAAAATTAACTGAAACTTTAACAACATTCAAATGTTTACATATTCTAAATCTTACACGTTCCCAAATAATTGAAGCCTCTGTTCCGTTACCTTATGCCACCAATTCCCCAAAGAAATGCGGATACAACTTTGAAGTAACCAAACACAATTCATATTTCTTGTCGCGGTGGTAGTCCAAACGCCAACCAAACACAATTCATATTTTTTGTCGCGGTGGTAGTCCAAACGTGTCTCGAAACTCACAAAACATGAGTAATTGTATCAATATTTATTTGCTAACTTTCATCTTCTTAATCCAATTAAAACTATTACGTTGAACTCTTCAAACGTCGACTTGGAATCGAGGGCGCCTCGAGCTTGAACCTAATCAAGGCGTCTTTTGGTATGACTTCAATTCTCGAGGATGATATGTTTCTCTATAGAACGGATTTAAAACAACATTTAAAGGAATTGTGTCATTTAATTTAATGTGCAATGACTAAATTTGGATAGGACAAATTAACAGATATAATTTAATCCGATTATTTTAGGAGTCGTAGTGCTTTGCTAGAAGTCAACTACGATTAATGGGGTTAAACCTATAACTATTATAATCGGGTCCTATGAGGTCACACACTTAGAGTTGACAGACTAGATAAACAAGAAAGATGGTTAATTATTAATACATATTAGATATTATTAATAATAAGAAATATTATTTATTTGTGAAATAAAATAATATATAATTAATGGTTAATTATGGAGCTAAGACTAATTAATAAGAGAATACAAAAGGTAATAAGGCCATACGTTTTTTTTTGTTTCCTTTTGATTCGCTCTCCTTAATTAGGTAATGAATTTTATTTAAGAGATAAAGATTCACTGGTTTTGCAAGAGATACAATATACGTGATAATAGAGAGAATTGTTCCTCTTTCAAAAATGACTTTTGCTATATTACGGTGGTAACTTGTAAGAAAAGAAAGAAATCATCTTTTAAATCTAGCAATTGGATTGGTTCCCCTTTGTCTTTTTCGTCCTAGCAGTCGAAAGTAAAGATATCTAGTCGGGCTCGTGTGGACCAAATAGAGGAGCAACACGTGGGGCTCTCGATTATTCATTACTACCAGATCTGATCCGGTTCACGCATCAAAGGTATATTACTATAATCTATATATCATGATTCTATCAATTATGCATGGATCATATGATTAGATGTTTAGATTAGATCTATAAATTATTCCGCTGCGCACATATAATTCACAACAACATTTATCATGCCAATTTATAAGTGTATTAGACTCTTAGTCGATGAAGGAATCTGATGACTCGTTAATGGTCGGTCGGTTAATATTGAGAATTCAAAGTTTGTTGCACTAAACACATCATAAGAATCCACACAAATAGCAAATAGGTAGGATACATGTATTTGATTGTTTGGAATGCCAAAGAATATACAGAATCATGATCTTATTAGTTGGGCCAGTAATGATTTTTGAAAATTTATTGAGCTCGATGAGAACACCCTGTTATGGTAGAAAATCGATTGGATTTGAATGAGGGTGCATCACTCTCCGATTCATATATTTGTTACCTATAATTCATTTGTGCTGAAAACAGAACAAAAGTGTATAAGGTGATGGTATAGCCCGAATGTCATATTACCGTGTCTCTTTCATCGGGAATAAACACATCGATCTGCCCGTGTTGGAGCCATCAACTTTGTTTTGGTAAACACAAGAGTCAATGAAAAAATATTAAGTAAGCTATTTTGGGCGTAAAATTTAATGTTAAAAAACCCAAGGACAATAATGCATAAAACGTCGAGGCTTCGAGCTTTTATAAAGAAACATTAACATCCATATAGCAACTACAAAAATGAGAAGTATTTTTAGATGGATAATTTTTTTCAAAAAATCTATTTCTGTGGTAGCAGAGAAATGTGTATCTAAATATTCAATTAATATAATTTGGAATAAAAGAAAAAAGAAAAGAAAAGAAAAAGTGCAGCCTCAATATTCTAAAGCTATACATTTAGAGGGAGGGGTTCACCTAGCTACCTAGAGAACAAAGCTACCTAGAGAACAAGATACATCTAATCATCATCCATCAATTAGACATCACATAAATATCTTTATTTTTTTCATCATATAAAATATATATAATATTGAAAGATAGAATAAGAAGGATATAAGTGGCCAAGTTTATTCTCATCAGTTGAATAAACTTCACTAACGCGATTCACTAACGCGACGTATATGCACTGATTACCACAACTATACATATGCTGAAATCTGAGCTAGAACACCCTATTTTTATTATTTTTTCTAAAATAGTTAAATGATAATAAAATGTTGAGATTTTTTTAAGTATACAAGGACACAAAGTATATATAACATAAGAGAAAATAAAATAAAAATGCCACAAAACAAAATCAAGTAATCTAGCGTATTATCGAGCATCTATGTGCTCGAGAAATATGATTACACTCCCACATTTTTTAGTGATACAATTCAGTCGAAAACAATCACTGAAGATACAATAATTTCTTTTGATCCTAATCGAAATAGTTACTCAAAAATTAAGACACCTATATCAGTTGTCTCAACCAGTGAATCTCAACCCTATTCTAAAATAGACTCTAATACCAGCCACATCGACAATACAAAAAATTTGAGATACAATTCAATCTCCACAAGTCTCATATTGCGATGACTTATTATAATATAATAGTGTTTTTCATCCACACGTCATTCTCACAATATTTAATTTTTTTTTATCAATTTCTCAAAATAAGTTGATGATTTTCTTAATAATATTTAGCCGTTAAAACTGAAAACTGAATAGTGAAGAAATCTTATAACTTTATTTATTATTTTCTAAAAGTAGAAAATATATATATTTTCCCTCTTGCAATAATTCCCTTATTTGTGGGAAATCTAATGATTTTGTGGTTGGTAAGGAAACGAGTCATTCGGATCTTTACTTATTCCTTGTTCTTCTTACCCTATTATCTCTTTTCATTTTTTTATATTATAGAATATGAATCCCACATTCTCTTCTCCAAATTAAGCATTATATAAACACCCAATTCCATCCAACTTCTTCACACCACCAATTACTCTATCCTTTTAATAATAATCAATCTGTTTCTCGAGTTCAAAGTCGAGTACTCAATATATACATCATGGCTTCGAGTTCAATGAGTTCAAGAAGGTCAACATGGACGGCCCAAGAGAACAATCTCTTCGAGAGGGCCTTGGCACGTTACGATACTGAAACACCCAACAGGTGGCACAACATTGCCATGGCCGTGGGCGGCAAGACTGCGGAAGACTGCAAGTCTCACTTCCAGATTCTTCTAATCGAGTCCGGCCGTGTTCCCTTTCCCAATTACATGCATTCATCATGATCGATGATCAGCTACCGATTGCATTAGATGGCTAAACAACTATGTCTGACCATCAAGAAAGGCCCCTAATTACCCCACCACTAATTCATCTCCTTTTTATTTTAATTAATTTAAGTTGTATTCGCAAAATGCATGCGCATTCTCAATTTCTTAAACTATTAATCCATTTCAACACTATGAATCTGCCTTGCACCACATTTCATTATAAGTTTTATATAAAAAATGATATGGAGTTGGGTCTTTTTATTTATAATTTTGATTTTAAATATTTAGTTTATGTATTTATATTATATTAAAATAATTATCGTAAAATTGAAACTTAAAAATAATAAAATCATCTACAGAATAAACATATATATCGGCATTTTATGTGTTTGTAAATATTATTATCGACGCATATTGATCATATACTGGCATAATCTTATGTGTCAGTACAAATTATTATTGACACATAAATAAAAATGTTATATTTAAATATATTAGAATTTGTAATTTAAAAAACAAATTGTTAAAAATATTTTTAAATTATCATTGAGTTTAATAATTATAAATTTATTATATTTATATATAAAAATCAAATAATTAATTTTATTAAAATTAAAAATAAAATTTTAATTATAATTTCAATTATTATTAATTTTTATTTTAAATTAAAAAATTAAGTGAAAATACAAAATATTTATTAAAAATAAATAAATTTTAAGACTATATATTTTTGACTGAAATTCACTTAAAGAAACTAAAGTAAAACGAAGCTTGACAAAGAAGATTGAAATTGCTAATAGTTGAAAAGTGTCGATAATACAAAAATCGACCACTAACATCTGTCGCTAAAACTAAAATCATAGACTAAAAAGTGTTTCTAAATACTAAAATCAGTCGTTAAAAAGCGTCAATTAAAATTCTTAAATTCCTAAGTGTCACTACAAGTTTACATACATATCTTCTGACGCAATTTTCTCTTTTTTCACGTTTATATAGTTATATATACAATAAGACCATCTATATAACAAATATAAAAGTTTAAATACAAAACAAATAAAAGAATGCAAATCTAATTCTATTACAGTTCCGAAAGAGATTCATATATTCAAATCATATCATTTGGAATAAATGAAAAAAAGAGTGTACCCTAAATATTCCAAAGTTATACTTTCAAAGGGATTCACATAGCTAGATTATAGTCCTTACGAGAACAAGATTCATCTAATCATTGATCAACTTAATTGGACATCTCACAAAATGCATGCGCATACTCAATTTCTTAAACTATTAATCCATTTCAACACTATGAATCTGCCTTGCGCCCGCCACATTTCATTATAAGTATTATATATAGAATGATATGGAGTTGGGTCTTTATATTTATAATTTTGATTTTAAATATTTAGTTTAAGTATTTATAATGTATTAAAATAATTATTGTAAAATTGAAATTTAAAAATAATAAAATCGTCTATAGAAACAACTTATCGATATTTTTATGTATCAGTAAATATTATTATATTATTATCGACGCATATGGATCATATATTGGGCGTAATCTTATGTGTAAGTAATATATATATATATATGTATATATTTAAAAATGACCCATGCAAAATGATATAAATGAAAATTATTTCAGCTCAACGAAAAAAATATTACAAAATTGAAAGAAAAATTTAGAAAAAAAATAACACAAAATAGTTCACTAATGATCAAACAATTTTTTTTAACGAGCACAAAACTATTAAAAAAGATCAATGAGTTGTCCAATTGTCTCAACTGTTTTATCTAATGAAACATCCTTGATATTCATAGAATTAATTTTTTATAGAATTAAAGTAGAACTAGCATTACACCCCACATCTATGGGATAAATTTGATCAAATAACCCTGAAAAGGGTTGTTAGTTTAAAAATAACCTAGCACAAAAAGTTTATACAAAAGTAACATTTTTTAAAAAATTTGACCATTTTACCCTTAATATATATTTTTTTATTTCTTTTTATTTTCTCCCTCATTTTCTCTTCTCTTCTTTTCCTCTTCTCCCGGGCGACCGTTCCTATCCTCCCTCCCCGACTCTCCGAACGATCATTCCGAACGATCAATCGCCATTATTCCTCGAACAACCGACAAGCAAAGCCGAACGCTTTCCCGCATCAGCATTCACCATCAAGTGAGTTTTCGTGTTTTGTCCCTACTTGCATGCTGAGTATGATAGGTTTTAAGGTTTTAGAGTTTTAGGTGAATGTTTTTCTGAATAGTGTGAATGAGAATTGTTATTCTTAATGAATGTGTGAGAATCTTTCTGTATATGACGTCCCACGCAAATTACATTTTTCGTGGGACGCAAACTACAATTTTTGTCTCACGCAAATTGTAATTTGCGTCCCACGAAAAATGCAATTTGCGTGGGACAAAAAATAAAATTTGCGTTCGTCACCTTCTTTTTGATATTATCCAAATCTATTTCTGAATCTTCAAAATATGGCAAATCCTTTTCTTCAGCTGGCATACTTGCTCCATCTGTGGTTTCTGCAGCATTGTAGGTAGTTCTTGGAAAGGTTTTGGTGCCTCCAGTTGTTGATCATGTCCAGGGACAAGCCCTAGATGCTTTGCAAGTACTTAAGGTATCATCATTCACTAGTAAAAAAAGGACCTTTAGCGACGGTTTTTCCCGAAGGTTTTGTAAACCTCTCCTAAATACTCCCGAGAGGAACAAATCCTTCGGGATTAAAAATAGATTCCGAGTGGGGTGTAAAACCTTCGGGTTTATTCATTATTACCGAAAGTTCTACAAAGAACTTTCGGTTTTTACCTTCCCAAAAAACCCAAAAAAAATCTAAGTGTTGGATGTGGGTTAATTACGAAGGTTTTTGTCAAAACCTTCGGTTTTGAAATCCCTTGGTTTTTTAATAACGAAGGATATTCAAAGAACCTTCGGTTTTGCCTTTTTTGAAAATTTCATTTCCGAAAGTTTTACAAAGAACCTTCGGTTTTGCTCATTAAAAAAAATTCTAATTTTTGAAATTGTTTTTTCCGAAGGTTTTATAATAAACCCTCGGTTTTGACTAATATCAAAACCGAAAGTTTTATGAAAACCTTCGGCCTCAACCTATATAAATACAAACCCTAACCCTTCTTTTTTTATTCCACTCATCTCTCCTTTCTCTCTCTTCCGCCGCCGCCGCCTGCCTCCTCCAAGCCGCGGGTTCTTCTCCTCTCTTCAGGTAATTATTTGTTTGATTTGGTTTTTTTGTTTTGTTTATTGTAAGATTTAGATTTCTTAAGTTTATATATATATATATTATAGATCTAGATTTATGTTAGTTTACGTTTTTTTTTGTTTGATTAATATATATATATATATACATATATCTGAAATGCATTTAGGATATGGGTGATTCGACGACATGGAAGAGACTTCGGGGTACACCGGAGAAACTACATCCGTGTTACCAGAATCTGATAACACAATCAGAAATTGCGGCACGTGAGGAAGAGGTCAGAAAGATGACGCTGGAAATGGAACAAATCCGATTAAGGGATGCCGAAAGAGGTCGTTTGCTCAGTGAAATCAAAGCGGACCGGGCCGAAATGTCTCAGAGATTAGAGAATCTCGAACAGGAACTTGTCTTGTTGAGGAGTCGACTGAATCAACCACCCCCTCCTTCCACCCCATCTAATAATTAATTTCTAAATTTATTATGGATTTATTATGGGTTTATGACAATTAATATTTAATTTTATGCGTTATGTTTTAATATTTACGAATTATTGTTATTATGTTTGTTTGGTTTGGTTTAATATGTTTTAAATAATTATGTTTTGTTGACTTTTCACCTTTTTTTAAAAAAAAAAACCGCATCGCCAAAACCGAGGGTTTATTTGAAAACCTTCGGTTTTGACCAATTTTTTTTAAAATATTGAGGTAAAAACCGAAGGTTTTCAAATAAACATTCGGTTTTGACCTTACATTAAAAAAATCAGATTTTTTTCTAAGTATGGGGAAGGGTAAAAACCGAAGGTTTTCAAATAAACCTTCGGTTTTGACCTTACATTAAAAAAATCGGAAAATTTTCTAAGTATGGGGAAGGGTAAAACCGAAGGTTTTCAAATAAACCTTCGGTTTTGACCTTACATTAAAAAAATCAGATTTTTTTCTAAGTATGGGGAAGGGTAAAAACCGAAGGTTTTCAAATAAACCTTCGGTTTTGACCTTACATTAAAAAAATCAGATTTTTTTCTAAGTATGGGGAAGGGTAAAACCGAAGGTTTTCAAATAAACCTTCAGTTTTGACCTTACATTAAAAAAATCAGATTTTTTTCTAAGTATGGGGAAGGGTAAAACCGAAGGTTTTCAAATAAACCTTCGGTTTTGACCTTACATTAAAAAAATCAGATTTTTTTCTAAGTATGGGGAAGGGTAAAAACCGAAGGTTTTCAAATAAACCTTCGGTTTTTACCTTACATTAAAAAAATCAGATTTTTTTCTAAGTATGGGGAAGGGTAAAAACCGAAGGTTTTCAAATAAACCTTCGGTTTTAACAATTCCCAAAAAACTTTTGATCAAGGTCAAGACCGAGAGATATATTTAAAACCTTCGCAAATACACATCAAAACCGAAAGTTTATTTTAGAACTTTCAGTTTTAACACTACCTAGTTTGTTCAATTATTTTGTTTTTAACCCACTAATCTTAACTTCTAACTAATATAATCATTTTCGTGTTCTATTTTAAAAATTAATATTGTGTTTCATGTTCAAATATTTATGATTGTGTTTGATTATTATAGAGAAGTCTATATGAATGTTCATGTTTGATTATCTTATGAATGTAGGTAATGTTTGATCATATGGATTGTGCAATATTTTAAAGACATCAAATGTGGTAAATTAATATTGTTATAGGTCATTAGAAGGTGAAAAACCAAAGAATTTAACAATTTGTCAAGTGCTAATTCCGAAAGTTATATAATTAACTTTCGGAAATAACCATCAAAACCGAAAGTTTCTATAAACTTTCGGATTTTACATTTCTCAAGAACGAGGGTTTTATATAAACCCTTCGGTTTTGATGGATATTTCCGAAAGTTAATTATATAACTTTCGGAATTAGCACTTGAAAAATTGTTAAATTCTTTGGTTTTCTACCTTCAATCTAGACTCCTAAGTAATATAATCAAGTGTGTGTTTTTATTTTAAAAATTTAGATTGTCTTTAATGTTAAAATGTTTATGAATGTGTTTGATTATATATAGAAGTGTATATGAATGTTTATGTTTGATTATCCTATGTATTTGTGTAATGTTTGATCATATGAATTGGGAAATGTTTTAAGGATATCAAATGTGTTAAATTAATGTTGTTCAACGTTATTAGAAAGTGAGAAACCAAATAATTTAATAATTTGTGATGTTGTAAAACCGAAAGTTAAATATATAACTTTCGGAAATATGCATAAAAAACGACAGATTTACCAAAGCCTCTCGGTTTTTATAAATTATAAAAATATAAAAACCGAGAGTTTAATATACAACTCTCGGTTTGCAATTAAATTTAATTGTAAAAAATATAAAAAAAAATAAAAACCGAGAGTTTAATATACAACTCTCGGTTTTGGGCAATTAAATTTTATTGTAAAAAATATAAAAAAACCGAGAGTTTAATATACAACTCTCGGTTTTGGGCATTTAAATTTAATTGTAAAAAATATAAAAAATAAAAACCGAGAGTTTAATATGATTAACTCTCGGAAATTAATCAAATGATCAAAACCGAGAGGTAATAATATATCTCTCGGAAATTAATCAAAAGATCAAAACCGAGAGGTAATCATATAACTCTCGGAAATTAATAGTCAAAAACCGAGAGTTATATGATTAACTCTCGGAAATGACCTTTAAAAAAACATAACCCGCTTTTTTTCCTTTCTTTATTTTTCCCCGTTTTTTTTTCTCCCCGATTTCTCTCTCCCGTTCGCTCTTCTTTCGCGCCGCCTCTGCCCAGCCGCGTCCTCCATCCTTCAATCGAAGACGAAGCAGCGCTGCCCTCCTCCGATTGACGCCGCCGCGCTGCCCTCATCCGATTGACGCCGCCGTAGGTTGAAGAACCCTTTCCGCCGCCAAGTCGCTGCCTCCGCTCGGATCGAAGACGCCGTTCGCTGCCCACGCTTGGATCGACGACGCCGGTGATTGAAGACTACCCCCGTCGATTGAAGACAGTCGCCGCCTGCTGCCGCCGCCTGCTGCCGCCCTACAAAAGGTTAGTTTATTTTTTAGGTTTAAGATATATTTGCTTAATTTTAGGTTAAATTTGTTTCATTTTAGTTTATATTAGGTTGATTTTGGTTAGTTTAGGTTATATTAGTTTGATTTTAGTTAGATTCATGATTTTGTAGTTTGATTTTAGGTTTTTTGTTTGATATTAGGTTATTTGTTTGATTTTATGTTATTTGTTTGATTTTAGGTTATATTTGTTTGATTGGGTTGAAAATTTGGTTGATTTTGGTTAGTTTAGGTTATATTAGTTTGATTTTAGTTAGATTCATGATTTTGTAGTTTGATTTTAGTTTGAAATTGGTTGATTTTGTTTGATATTAGGTTATTTGTTTGATATATGTATGATTGGGATTAGTTTAGGTTTTTTAATTTGATATATGTATGATTGGGATTTAGTTTTTGGATTGTTGAATTTTGTTTTTGGATTAATTATATTGAATTGGTTGTTGGATTTGGTTTTAGGTTATATTGAGTTTGGTTGTATGATTTTGTTAGATAATGTTAGATTATGTTGAAAGTATGTTTGATTTTGGTTAGTTTAGGTTTTGGATTGACTATTTTCTTGGATTGATTTGATATATGTTATGTTGAATGTTTGTTGGTTTGATTGTTGTTTAATTGATGTTTGATTTAGGTTAGATATGATTGAAGTTTAGGTTAGAATTTTAGGTTAAAATTTTGGTCAGATTAAAGTTTGATTGATGTTTGATTTGGTTAGATTTATTGGTTTGAATATTTGGTTATATTAATGTTGGTTATTGTTGAAATTTCAGCCGCACGCTGCCCGCCCGTCGATCTACATCCGCTGCTCTTCTTCGTCGCTCTGTTTGTGCAAGGTTAGTTCTTGTTGGTTTATTATATGGTTAGGTTAGTTTCATGTTAGATTTATGTTAGATTTTCATGTTAGATTTAAGTCGAGATTTATGTTTGATTTGAAGTATGTTAGATTAGGTAATATGTTTGATTTATGTTAGATTAGGTTAGATGAGGTTTGAAATGTGTATGAAATTAACGTGTTGAATTATAATTTATTGTTTTGAAATGTGTATGAATGAAATAATGTTAGAATATATGTATGTTAGATTTAAGTTAGATTTATGTTAGGTTTTATTATTGTTTGTTTATGTGGAATTTTGGTTGGATAATGATAGATTAGTTAGAAATTATGTTAACATTATGTAAGCCTAATTAATTTAGACAAATATAAGTAATTAATAATGCGGGTTGTTTTCCATTTTATTAGAAATATGGAAGTACCCGATAAAAGCTGGATGACCTTACGTCGAGATCATCCAGATTACGAGGAAGGTGTTGACAAATTCCTCGAGTATGCTGTTAGGAATACATCCCGACAAACCGTGAAATGTCCACGCGTGAAATGCTTGAACACGCCATTTATGGAAATAGACGAAGTGAAGACTCACCTCATCGTTTATGGAATAAATATTCATTATGAGTATTGGTATTTTCATGGAGAAAAGAGACGTACTACTCAAGTGGTTAATGAAGATGTCGATGAAGATGCCGATGACTACGATGATGATGACGACGATGATCAGTCGGAGGATGCCGTGCCGGAATTCAACGATCCGAGACAGGAGATGAATAATACAGTTAATGAACAGGTCAACGAAGAACGTTATATGCACAAATTTATAAACGATATGTTCCCCAACGTTAATGACGTCTCGAGCAACAATGAACCAGTCGAAGATGCGCAAAGATTTTATAAATTACTTGATGATTCCAAACGGCCATTGTATGAAGGTGCTCGAATAACGAAATCATCGGCACTACTGAAACTACTTCACATAAAAAATGTATGTCAATGGACGAATTCTTCGTTCGATATGTTGCTGCGTCTGCTTAAAGACTACATATTACCGATTGATGCTCAATTGCCAAACTCGTACTACGAAAGTAAAAAATTCATTACTGATATCGGGCTTAAATATGACAAGATAGACGCATGTAAGAACAACTGTATGCTATTTTGGAAGGACGACATAAATGAAGATTCGTGCAGAGTTTGCGGTCTTTCAAGATGGAAAGTCGACCAAACAAGTGGGACAGTTCGGGAGAAGCAAAACGGGAAATTCATTCCAAAAAAGGTGTTGAGATATTTCCCTTTAATACCAAGACTGCAAAGACTATACATGTCCTCAAAAACGGCTCCAATGATGAGATGGCATAAAGAAGGAAGAGTTGACAGTGATACGTTGAGACACTCCGCTGATTCCTTAACTTGGAAGACGTTTGATGAAAATTATACAGATTTTGCTTCAGAATCTCGAAACGTAAGACTTGGTTTATCAAGCGATGGGTTTCAACCATTTGCAAATGGGAAAAAATCATACAGTGTTTGACCGGTAATTCTCGTACCTTATAATGTGTCACCCACGACTTGCATGGATTCTAGCAATTTCATCTTATCTATGTTAATTCCGGGTCCAAAGAGTCCGGGAGATGCAATTGACATATTTCTCCAACCATTGATCGAAGAGTTGCATGAACTGTGGCAAACAGGTGTGAAAACGTTTGATGCACACACCTCGCAATACTTTAACATGCGAGCGGCGTTGTTGTGGACCATTAACGACTTTCCCGCATACGCGAATTTATTAGGGTGGAGTACGAAAGGTAAATTTGCTTGTCCTTGTTGTAACAACGACACGGTATCCCTTCGATTGGTTCATGGTTCCAAACAATGTTACTTGGGTCACAGACGTTTCCTTCCACCGAAGCACAAATATAGAAGGGATAAAGAGTCGTTTGTTGAGGGGTACAACGGATCTGAAACTATGTCATACTACGGAGTTTTGACGGATATAATCGAATTACAATACTATTCTCACAAACGAGTTGTTTTATTCAAGTGTAAGTGGTTTGATACACACTCGGGGGAACTAGGAGTGAAAGTGGATAAATATGGCTTCGTAAGTGTAAATGTAAACCAAATTTTGAAAACCCAAAGTCAAGACCCGTATATATTGGCGAGTCAAGCAAAACAAGTATTCTACGCCCCTGATATGTCAGCCCGACCCGGTTGGAAGATTGTGACAAAAATAAAACTGCGGTTTACAAACATATAGTTGAGATTAATTAATTAGGTAGATTTAATTATGTTTTTAACTTTATATTCATTTTTATTACTACTTTATTTCAATTATTCACTCATTTTTATTAATGGTGTGAATTAAGAATGTCTGAAGGTCCTAAAACAACTTGGAAGAGTATGAGGAAGACAACCAAGAAATTGGATAAGAGTTACCAAAACCTACTTGCTCAATCCGAGTCGTTAAAGCGACGAGGATCGTCTTCTAGAGACCAACCACCGATTCCTGTGGTCCCGATAGCTACTGCGCCTCCCCGAACATACGAGACTGAAGACGATGATGACCTCGCAGAGTTTATAGAGAGCACATTCGTTGATAACCTGCCTAGCGATGAGGCTGAAGACGAGGGTCTTGAGGAGCCTATCGAGGAGCAGGATGACGAGGAGGAGCACGGGACCACTCTCGACCCATCATCGACAGGTATTTCGTTTACAAATTAGTTAGTGTTTCAATTGATTGACATATTTAATTAAGATTTTGATAATTTTGAAGAATCTTCTGCCCGCAAGAGACGGGGGAAGAATAAGAATATTGCGCTGTCTAAGAGGCTAGCGGGGACGAGGATCCCTCTAACGTTTAGAGAGAAGGATGGGAGGCCAGGCGGTACAGACGTGGGAAGGACACGGTGGTCTAGACATGTGGGGTCGATTATCCGGGACCCCGCAACCGTCTCACACCGTCTTCTCAAGTGGAAGGCTTTAAGTGCAGACCAATTGGATTCACTGTGGACTGCTATCAAGGTTAATAATTATTACTTGATTATACATTACGTCATTAAATAATTATTTTTCACATTTGGATGTTATTTTTTTCAGGATCCGTTTGAAGCGACTAATGGTGACATTGAGTCTTTTCGAACGACGGGGTTGGGACACGCCAATCAGATATGGGATAGATGGCGGTCGGATTTGAACAAGAATTATATCCGCGTCCACAAAGGAGACGAGGCGGCGGTACTGGCTAATCCTCCACCGGACTACGATCGAGATGATTGGGAGTTTGTGTGTCGCAACCATTTCTTCACAGAAACATTTAAGGTACGGTTTCATAATTCAAATAAGAGTTGATATTAATTAATCTAACTTCATTTGTTATTTCAAATACAGAGACACAGTACTACAAATATGAAGAATCGGAAGAATCTGAAATTCCCGCATCGAACGGGAAGTAGACCGTTTGCACAAATTGAAGACGAGTTGGTAAGTACATTATTTGTAATAACTTAATATAAAGATTGTTATTAATTATATAAATCATTTATTTCAACAGGCGATTGAAATGGGACGGCCACCGTCTGTAATTAAAGTATTCAAGAGGACCCGTAAACCAAAACCGACACAAGAAAACCCAACACCCGTCCCGGACGAACACGTGCAAGAGAAAATTGTAAGTGAATTGAATATGCCTAGTTTTTTAATTATAGAAATGATATTTTATTTGAATTGTGCAGGCTGAGATGGGGGAGGTTGTTAGTAACGAACCGGGAATATCTGATTTTGAATTGACGGAGAGGGTGTTCGGACAACAAAAACACGGGGTCGTCTTCGGAATGGGATCAGGCGTCCGGCCCACACACTTTCGTGAGGATCGTCATAGTGGAAACAGTTCACAGCGAAACAATGAGCGATTGTTAGAAGAGAATCAAATGATGAAGCTCAAGCTGGAGGAACTGGAGAAGAGGGATGAAGAAAGAAGGCGCAGAATGGATGAAATGAAAGCGGAAAATGAAGAAATTGTGGAAAGAATGGAGAGGGAGAAGTCAGAGATGAACGCAAGAATGGAGAGAATAGAATTGTATATGAGGCAAGGACCACCTCCTCCCCCCACAAACTAAGGTTGTTTCGATTCAAAACATTTTTTCATTAGTGGTTGAATTTAGAACAGATTGTTCGGAATATTAGTTTGGTGTCGAATTTTGTAATGTTCATGATCAATTAATGTGATCGTTTAATGTATGTTGCATTTATTTTATCATTGATATATTGGTTTGGTGGCTGAACAGGTTTTGGTTGCGAACAAAATAATCCGCACATTTTTAAAAATTTACATGAAAAAACCGAAAGTAAAAATGAAATCTCTCGGGTTTTCTCTTTGTGGAAAGACCGAGAGATATTAGAAAACTCTCGGTTTTTAGCCGAAGAGAAAACCGAGAGTTATATGAAAAACCCTCGGTTTTTCCTCTTTTGGGTAAAAACCGAGGGTTTTTCATATAACTCTCGGTTTCCGAGTTTTTGGGAAAACCGAAAGTTTTGTAATATCTCTCGGTTTTTCCACAAAGAGAAAACCCCAAAGTTGTTTGCAAAACCCTCGGTTTTTCCACACAGAGAAAACCGAAAGTTATTTGTAAAACCCTCGGTTTTTCCACAAAGAGAAAAACCGAAAGTTCTTTGTAAAACCCTCGGTTTTTCCACACAGAGAAAAACCGAAAGTTATATGAAAACTCTCGGTTTTTCCACAATGAGAAAAACCGAAAGTTGTTTGCAAAACCCTCGGTTTTTTCACACAGAGAAAAACCGAAAGTTATTTGTACAACACTCGGGTTTTTCAAAAAGAGAAAAACCGAAAGTTCTTTGTAAAACCCTCGGTTTTTCCAAAAGAGAAAAATCCGAAAGTTTTCATATAACTCTCGGTTTTTCTCTTTGTGGAAATCCCGAGAGAGTCAATACCGAGGGATGGCGAGAGTTACTAAAACCTTCGGTAAGGTCTCTTTACCGAGAGTTATATGGTCAAAACCGAGAGTTTTAACTCTCGGTTTTGACCACTTTTTCACCAGTGATTTTTTTGTGTGTAAATGCACTTTCATGTCTTATACATGTAAATGCAGAAATGTTATTAAGAGAAGTTATCATTTGATAGATTATTATTCTCCTTGTTTTGGTTTCTTGTAGGAGCAAAATTTCTAAAGTTTATCCTGCAATGTATATAAAGAATGTTACCGAACTTTCTTTTGATGATGTTACACCAGAAGACTCTAACTTCCCGTCAATTCAAGGTAGCAATAATTATTTAGATGTTTATTAAAATGACATGGGAGTTCTTTTTCTTTATCTGTTCATCATTGTTTCTTGGTTCTCTAGGCCTAGCTGAAGCTGGACTCATCTCAAGCAAGCTCTCAAGACATGATCTTTCTTCTTCATTGGAAGACGATGAAAGTTCCTTGTTTTTTTCACCTCAAATGCTGACTTTTGAATTGACAACAATAGTTTCGTCGCTTTTCTTTCTTTTTATTATATTTTCTATTCCAGGATAGTCAAGAAAATAAATATAGTCACACTAAAAATATATGTACTAAAATAGAAGACATCCTTTTATTGTATGAATGGTAGCTCAAATGGTGATATCTCAAATCCGATTTCTACTTAAAACACATTGATTAAAGTGGAGAGTCATAACAGTTAGCCTCCTGCATGGAAAATAAACAAAAAAATATGGGAATTCTAGTTTTCCATTAAGCTCTACTTCATTGTGCTGCATCAATCAAAATATATTTTTTATTCACTATGTATAATAAGCTGTACCTGACTTCCTTCTAATTTTATGAACATATCCTACAATAACTCTTTGGTTTCATAGACATTAACCTGTTATTGCTGCTGATGTGGCAGCGGGAGAACAAGGAATCATAGCTCTTGCTTTTGGTAAGTTTCTCTATACCTTAATTTTCAACCTTAATTTAATGAACTTCAATTTAACTTTAGTTTCTTGAGCATATTCTTAAAAAATAGGCTACACCAGGCTGTTCCATCCAGATAAGCCTGTAACTAAGGCACACGCCGCAATTGCTCTTGCAACTAGCGAGGCTTCTGAAATAGTCAACGAAGAGCTTGCACGTATAGACGTAGAAGCTTTAGTAGAGAATTCCGTGACTGTACATAATGCATTAGTAGCTGAGGTTGAGAGAGATGTAAATGCTACTTTTGAAAAAGAGTTATTGTTAGAATGACAGAAGATCGATGCCCTGGACAAAATGGCAGAGGAAGAAAGAATTGAATTGGAGAGGTTAAGAGCTGAAAGAGAGGTAGATAAAATTAACTTAATGAAAGAGAATATTGTTGTTGAATTAGAAATGGATGTTCTCTCAAGGTTAAAGGCATGAAATGGAAGACAGTTGGAGGGCCTATTGAGTAACAAAGTTGAGATATTGTATATGCATAGAGAATCAAATGCATTAAAGGAGAAACTTGAATTTAACTTTTTAGTACATTTGTGATGAATAAATGTGGATTATGAGGTTATATTATGTTTATACAGTTATTGATATTGTTGATTGTAATAATAGTGGCTAATATTGAAGTTCAATGTCTCCTGCATGATTCTCATCAGTTCTGAATGTGAATATTTTCTATGCATAAGAGATCAAATAAATAGAGATTTTACATAATAAAAATGTATATTTTATTATCATTAATTTTGGCATGTGCATAGTTTGTATACATAAGAGAAAGAGATCAAATAAATAGCAATTTTACGTTGTATATTTTCAAAACACTAAATTATACATGTTGATATTGTGGTCATATTTTTTTTACCAACATAGTTAAAATCGAATAAATCGAAGAGAAGAGAAATCGAAAAAAAATATAAAACCTGTTTCGGCAATAACAAATAATGAAAATAAACACACTCTAGTATGTAGTCTTGATTCCCTTTTTTTAGGTAAAACACAATTAAAAGAGTTGGAAAATATATAAAATATTCAAACTAGAGACAAATATCAAAATCAAGATTGATAAGAAATTAAATAGGTCATTTTGGGTGTAAACTTTATAGTTAAAAACCCAAGGAAGAATAGTGCGTATATAAATAACACGCCGAGGGTTCAAACTTGTACAAAGAAACATTAACATCACTATAGCAACCACAAAAATGAGAAGTTTATTTAGATGGATTAATTAATTTGTCAAAAAAAAATTGATAATCTGTTTCTGTGGCAGCAAAGAAAGACAGATCTAAATACATATCATTTGGAATAAAAAAAAGTGCTGCCTCAATATTCTAAAGCTATACTTTTATAGGAAGGGGTTCACCTAGCTACCTAGAGAACATGAGACATCTAATCAATTTCAATTTAATCAATTAAACATCATATAAATATTTTATATATATATATATAATATAAATATTTTATATATATATATATAATATATATATATATATATATATATATATATATATATATATATATATATATATATATATAGTAATGATAGGGGGAGCGAAACATTTGCAGCGAAGGACGTGGAGTGCGTACTAGACAAGCTGACTCAATATATATTTATTTTTCTCTTTATTTTCATTAATAATTTTCTCTCCCTTCTCACTACTTACATTTTCTCTCTATATTTATATTAATTAAGACTCATTTAATAAAAAATCAATTATAATTATTAAAAAAACATTTAATAATTATTCTCTTTAATTTTTATTATCATAAATATGTCTTTTTTAAATTATTGTACAATTATTATACCCATTTTAATTATTTATCTCTCTCAATAATTTATTTTTATTGAAAAAAATAAAATTTATTTTCTTTTTATTGAAAAAAATAAAATTTATTTTTAATAATAAAAATTACTCAAATTAAAATAAATAATAATTAATTGTGTTATATTTAATTGAGTTAATTTACTATTTTATATAAATAAATTACACAATCTAATTAAGTAAAAAAAAACATGATTCAAAATATAAAATAAACTTACGAAAAAAACATGGTAAAAAATGTATTATAACATCTACTTTTACAAAAACCTAATAATAATAATAATAAATTATTAATCATTTTACCTAACGGATTAATTCTCTTTTTTAAACTCTTAATTGTTTAAAAGTTTAAAGTATCTAGTGTAAAAACAATACACTCTCCACTAAAAGTACGAGTGTCAGGTTGTCCACCACAAAGAGAAAATAATATGTTATTGAACAAATTGTGAAGAAATCAATTACAAAGGCTTGAAAAAATGTTTGATTTATTATGTTTTAGACAATTATATATTTTTAGTATTAAATTATATTATTTTTATTCTAAATTATATATTATTTCTAATTTGTCTTGTAGATTTGAAATTTTCAATGATTTCAATAAGTTGAAGATAGAAGACTAGTGAAAACTACTATTGCGATGACATGATTAAAGACAATTTATCAATTATATTATGTTGTTTGATTTTGTAAAATTAAATGTTATAATACATTTTTGAACATGTTTTTTTGGTAAGTTTAATTTATATTTTGGATTATGTTTTTTTTGGTTTTAATTAGATTGTGTAATTTATTAATATAAAATAGTAAATTAACCCTATTAAATATTTTTAATTAAATATAACACAATTAATTATTATTTATTTTAATTTGAGTAATTTTTATTATTGAAAATAAATTATATTTTTTCAGTTAAAAAAAATAAATTATTGAGAGAGAAATAATTAAAATGGGTATAATAATCGCATATGTACAATAATTTAAAAAAAAAACATATTTATGATAATAAAAATTAAAGAGAATAATTATTAAATATTTTTTAGTAATTATAATTAATTTTTTATTGAATGAGTCTTAATTAATATAGAAAGAAAAAGTAAGGAGTGAGAAGAGAGAGAAAATTATTAATAAAAATAAAGAGAAAAATAAATATATATTGAGTCAGCTTGTCTCAGCACTCCACGTCCTTCACTGCCTCATTTGCTTCCCCTATCATTACTCATATATATATATATATATATATATTGAATTGGCCAAGTTTATTCTCATAGCTTGGAATAAGCTTCACTAAGTCCATCTATATACACTCGTTACTAGTGAGGGTTCGGCCACCCCAATTTTATTTTTTTTATTTAATTATTAAAAAAATGATAAAATTACCTTTATCCACTAGTTTTATCCAAAATTTTCTCGTTATTTTATTAAGTCCACCCAAATTATTTTCAAGCCCACCCTAACTCTAAATCATGAATTCGTCTTTTACTCGTTACCACAACTATATATATATATATATATATATATATATATATATATATATATATATATATATATATATATATATATATATATATATATATATATATATATATATATATATATATATATATATATATATATATATGCTGAGTTAACATATTATTATTAATAATTTTTAAATAATTAATGATAATAATGAATGATAAGAGTTGCTTAAGCATTACTGCACAATTATATAGAAAATAAAATAAAAATGTCATCGGACATAAAAAGAAGAAATAACATGTCATCCAACATATTATTGAGTATGTAGATCCTCAAGAAATGTGATTAAGCTTTCTAATAGACTCCACCGACCTTACGGAATGAATATTAGAAATCATCTTAATATAAATATTAATGATACATATAATTAAGCGGCTACAATACTTGAAAGTAAGGCGGCTATTTTTGGATAGCCATAAAATAAATAATTAGGATGATTACTAAAAAAAATAATTAAAATACGCCGTATTAATTGCCTCAATCAAACTTCTATATCTTAAGAATTCGAATATCACTTAGTGACTCTCAATTATACTTCACAAAGTATTAATCTAGATACCAACCCCCATACAATGGAAAAAAAAATGAGACACCGATTTCACATTCACAAGGCATAGAAAATAAGGAATTGTCATAATACAACAATTTTTTCATCAACATGTAATCATGTAATTTTATTCTTGAATATTTCTTTTATCAATTTCTCAAAATAAATTGATGATTTTCTTAATAATATTTATCCCTGAAAACTGAATATTGAGGAATGCTTAAAACTTTTTTTTTTCTTTTCTAAAACTTTTGCATTAATTCCCTTATTTCTTATTGGTACATGGGAATATAGTGATTTTGTGGCTTACAAGGAAACGAGTCATTTCTCTTTTCCTCTTCTTCTTACACTATTTCTTTTCAATTTTTATATGAATGAATATGAAATTCTCACCCATCAACTTGCTTAGGTCCTGATGATCCACCTTCTCTTCTCCAAATTATATAAACAGTTAAACACCCAATTCCATGTCCAACTTCTTCACAAAACCAATTACTCTATCCTTATAATAATAATCTCTTTGTTTCTTGAGTTTACAGTCGAGTATTTCAATATATATACATGGCTTCGAGTTCAATGAGTTCACGAAGGTCAACATGGACGACCCAAGAGAATAAGCTCTTCGAGAGGGCTTTGGCATATTACAATACCGAAACACCTGACAGGTGGCACAACATTGCTAGGGCTGTGGGCGGCGGAAAGACGGCGGAATAGTGCAAGTCTCACTTCCAGATTCTTCTAGAAGATCTCTACCAAATTGAGTCCGGCCGTGTTCCCTTCCCTTATCATGATTCCATGATCAGCTGCCTAGCTATCCTCGCTTCTCATCTTATATTACATGAATGAATATGTCTACTCCACCACTAATTCATTTTCTTTTTATTTTAATTAATCTCTATTTATCGATCTAATTCGTATGCGGAAACTGCATGCGCATTCTCAATTTCTTAATCCCCGTTCCAACACTATGTATCTGCCTTTCAGCACATTTTTATTATAAGTTTAATATATATAATAATAAGTTTTAAATTAACACCCAATGCAAGATGGAAAACAGGTCAGTTCTATTTCATTAAATAACTGGCCTACTTAAAATAGCTAGAGCATCACTAAATTTAAAATTAAAAAACAAACGACAATATAGGAGATCGATTGGATCGACATGATCCCAATGATGTGATTATCGCCTAATCCCTCGATAAAGCAAGTAAGTGCCTTCACCAAATGGTGGAGAATTTATTTTGTAGTTGTTTACTTAGAGACCAATATGCTGTCCCTTTTATTCACCTTGTTGCTAGTTGAAATGGTCCTATCCATTACAAATAAGTGAGCAAGGAGAGTTTCGAAAAGAAAACTTTGTAAACTCTAGATATGGAGTTGGATCTTTTTTATTTATAATTTTGAAACAATAATAGTAAAATTAAAAACAATAAAATTGTCTAGAATTAATATATCGGCACAATTTTATGTGTCAGTAAACATTATCGGCGCATATAGAATATATACCGGCGTAATCTTATGTGTCAATAAAAATTATTACTGACACATAAATAAAATGTATTATATATATTAGAATTTGTAATTTAAAAAAACTCTTTATTTAAAAATCTTTTATTTTTAAATTATCATTGAGTTTAATAATTATAAATATATTATGTGTATTTATATATTTAAATTATTAATCTTATTAAAATTTAAAATAAAATTATAATTTTAAAATATTTTATTATTTAAAATAAATAATTAGTGAAATATGGAATATGTATTGAAGATGAAATGATGCAATGGTTTGTGATTGCCTTTACAGATGTTTGACTGAAATCCACTTATAAGAAACTAAAGAAAAAAGAAGGTTGGAATTGATAATAGTTAAAAAGGTGCCGTTAAATTTTTTTTTTTTAAACGACTTAACGTTGTTTCATTAAAAATTTTCAAAAACGTAAAAAAAAATTAAATGTGTTTCTGTATTTTCCTAGACAAATCTATAAAAATTAAGTTCGTTACGGTCTATAAAAACAAATGAACTACAAAGAATCATCAGAATTACAAACAAATTTAAATTTCGTTTATCTCGCTAAAAAAACAGCGTCTTTGGTGACTTATTGATATGATACCTTACAGTTCCTGTAGAGAATCTAATTCTGTTCATTTTTCGAGACTCTTTTCCACGTCTGGATGTATGCGCTACAATTAGTTACAATATCATCGCATTTCTACTCCAGACTTCTTCGATTCCTCAAGAATGCCCTCGCGTTTCTCTTATGGCCGCCAGATGTTGTAAACTGTTGAGCGAATCCGCATTTGAAAGTCTTTGACTTAAACTTTGTGCCCTTCGCTTTCTTCACAACCACTTCCTTGATTTATTTCTAGTCTCCCAGGAATCTCTTCATCTCTATATTTTTTACAAATTTATTCCAAAGTTTCGAGGCAAATGAACAGTTCCCGAAGAGATGATTAGATGTTTCTTCAATATTCCCTTCACACAACAGACAACTTGAATCTGAAATTTCCATGTACTTCCTGACTCGATCTCTCGTGTTTAGCTTTTCCCGAAATGCAAGCCATATGATGAATCGGTGTCTCGGGATAACCTTTAACGACCAGATCAAATTAACCCTATATACTGTCTGCTCCTTCACTAGGATAGTGTTCCACACTTTACTTGAAATCATCTTCTCATTTTCCTCGGCTTTCCATCGATGTACGTTAGTTCTTTCGTTGAATTAGATGTTACTGATATGTTCGAGAATGCACCGCCCCACCGATATTCGTCTAATGAGCGAATTCCATAGCCCGTCTTTAATGTCTCTAACCTTGTCAGCTAGACAGTCTCGTATGATCCTCACGTTTCTGAATTCCTCTTTATTGATTAGCGTTTGATCGTCATACAAGGGATCATGCCAAAACAATGTATTTCTACCGTCTCCCCAGCTAATATCAAAAAGTCTTGCAATATTGTTTCTTAGCTTAAGGATTTTCTTTACGACCATCCCATACCTTCACTTATTCGTGTTTCATAAATCGGGTGTGGACCCACTTGATCTAGAGTAATTCTTGTTTGCACTCGATGGCTCATAGGTGCTTATACGTCAACGCTTTATTCCATTCAACACAGTTCTTGAGTCATATGCCGCCTTCTTCCTTTGGTTTGCAAAGTGCGGT
>NW_025919178.1:0-60036 GCF_907164915.1 Impatiens glandulifera
ATAAGTGTCTTACTGTCCGAAGGCTAGCTTTTACTTTCACATAAATAAATAAGGTACGTGGTTTGAGATTTGGGCAGTCGTTTTAATTTGTTTAATCCCATGAATTGATTTTATTGTCCAGTTCTTCAATTTTCAAGGTTTACCTTGAAGAACAAATAAAGGGATAAGAAAAACAATGAATATTTGATATAATAACATGTATGATGTGAAATTGAATTAGTTTATTGATCTGCAAACAAGATTATGAAGATTTCAAATCTGATGAGATTAATTGATCAATAAATGAATTAGTTTATTGCATGTGATGGGCTATCTTTGATCAACACGAACCTAGAAAAAAGAAAATCATGAAAAAGGTGGTTCCCAATTAAAGAAGTAAAAATAAATAGTACAAGTACTTACAAAAGAGAATAAGCAACGGTTTTTAAAACAAAGAATGAATTTCAATAAATATTTATCAAAGAAAGGATATGGAAAATAGTCCAACAATTTTTAGAAATAGTGACGTTTTTGTTGGAAGTTCCTAATTTTTACTTATGTTAAGGCCCTTTCATGGAAATGTGTTTAAAGATAATAATTTGTATAGTTTAATTATGTGGATTAGATTTTAACCAAGTAAAAAATTGTCTTTCCAAAATAACAATGTCATTAATTAAAATATTAATATTGAATTTTATTGATTCCAGAATAATTAAGTTAAACACCTTTAATAGATATATGGGCATGTATATAAAAAAAGTTGTTGGAGGACTATCTTGTTCACTGCAACAAAAATAAAAAATTCTACAACTCTTATCAAAAATATCACCGACACTTATTTTTGCGTCGCGAGTAAAATGATGGACATAAATTATAACGAGGCTTATTTAAGTGTCAGTAGCAATAATTTAAGCGTCGCCTAATATCTATTAATTTTATATTTTATTTTTAAATTTTGTTTAGTTATTTTAATAATTTTAAATGAATTTTTATTTTTTATTTTTTAAAATTAAATAATTACTAAAAATGATAGAAGATCATTTCTTACCTGACATTTTAAATAATAATAAAAAATATATAAATTCTCTCAACAATATTAATTTATAAAATCATATTATAATCAAATAAAAAAAAATATTAACTAAGATATTACAAAATTTTAATAATGTTTTAATGGTTTAAAATCAAATTAACTAAAAACACAAGATTATATTTGTTCTGTATGTGACCAACATGTATGTGGAAGGAGGCAGGAAGGAGGCGAATATAGATTATGAAAGCAAAATTTGTACATCAACTTCTTAGGCCTTGTTCGGTTGTGGGTATTTTAAAAAAATAAAGAGAGAAAAAACTTAAATGATGGATGGTGATTTTGAGAAAATAATAATTATTTTTTTTTTTGTAAAAAGACTTAAAAGTATTGATATATAAATAAAATAAAAAATAAGAATTTAAAATATAAGGTATTTTTGTAATTTGATTAATGAAATGAATGATGTAATTGCTGAGAAGTGATTGATTAAAAATTGATTTTATTTAAGTTTTTAAAATAACTTATAGAGAACAATACCTAAAGATATTTCAACTCAAACTTGTCCCCATATGTACATTCAATGGATGGGACAACATTATCAAATGGAGATGTAACCTATAAACAAAAAAACATTATCCGTAGGAGATGTAACTTGTAATCCAATAAAATAAATATTTTAGTCTAACCCAATGTGACAATCTAATCTATTCACCTTGCATTTATTTTACCTATTGCTCCGGCACAAGTCAATACTTATTCAATATTATTTTTAAAACTAAGAAAAAAATATTTTCTCTTTGGATTTTATTTATTGATCATAAGGTTCAATCTTGAACCTAGTAAGATTTACCTTATCCACTTAATCACGATGTCATGAATAGAATCTTTCCACCAGAAGCAACACAACAATCAACAATGTTGTCAACAGGTATTGGATCCACAATAGAAATTACTAAACCTGTAATGCACTTCTAAAAAGTCTAAAATTTAAAAATCACACATACTTATCCAACTATCTTACCAATATGCATAAAGACAAAGTAATAGATTTTTGACCAGTTGAAAATGATCATTTTTTTAACCGATCATGTTTAAAGATCAAAGCATTCATTTCATTCATCATAGATTTAGAGTGTCATAATTGATTTTTAGTTTTATTTTCTAGCACACGAATATATCAAAGGGAAACAAAGTTCAAATGCCCATTGAAATAAACAACGAGGATAAAAATTACCATTTTTTTACATAGTGTTAAAATAATTTTGTTTTGCCACATAAGTTATAGTGTGTAGAATATAAAAGATAGGATAAGACTGTAATTGGCTCAAGAAATGAGATAATATACTTTAGAAGAACTATATGTCACTACACTTATTCCTCGTCATTATTCAATATCTCAATTGATAACATTGCATTTTATTTATACTACTATTCTAACAAACTATACTAACTTTATATCATATTAACTACTATTTATTTTTGAATAAAGTAAAGCTAGCATGACACCCACACAAACATAATCCCGCTTAAATTTAAAGCGCTTCCAGATAAACTACTATTAATACTAACTAAGCTATCCAACTACATACACGTGACATAACCCACCAACATCATAGTTTGTTATGTTGTGGTTAAACACCAATAAAATAATTAAATAACACACCAAACATTATTTAAAACCAAATATGGCATCAAATAAACGCGGGTAATTTTTCTTTTTAAAGTGAAACCTTACATTATAAAAAATGTATGTGGCATATATAATGGAAGTTAGCATTGTGAAATAAGTTATTCTTTTAGCCATTTGAAAGTTCAACTGAGTGAGAATTCAGAATAACTTGCACTCGCATCTTGGACTAAACATAAACATTCTCTAAGCAATTCAGATTGCTTAACAATCTAATGGATAAAGCTTGATAATATGAAATTAACCAATAAAGAATGTAGAGAAAACTAGAAACAACTTTATTTTTCTTTTCTTTTTACCCGCATCCCATTTTTTCTTCGAACAAAATCCGACCGAGGAGGAGAAAGTTCATGTTCAACCAGAATATCAACTATACTTCTTTTATCAAACAAAAGTATGTGCTTCTTAAAAACATAGAATCATGTTCCAGTAAAACTACATTTGTTTTCCAAGTGAAGAAGAAAATCCAATATAGTTAGAAATTTGCATTTCTAACTAAGATTAAGATAAAAACTCCAATTTTCTGGAAAAAAAAACTAGTTTCTAAATGGGCTAAAACCTTTGTTTCAATTATTTTAATTTGATTTTTAACTTCTTGCATCATCATAATTGTTGAACAGGCTGTAACAGAGGACAATCCTTGACTATAGAACCTCCTAAGGAATGTAAATATCAGGTTAGAGAACCAAGAGTATATCCATTGCAAATTCCTTTCTTTGTTATGACTTAGTGGCACAAGTATATTGAGTCAACAATACATGTACACAGGGGATCCAGTCGAAGACAACTATATATATAAAGCTTTACAATAAGAATCTAGCAGTTATTTTACAAGATATATGATATTTTGATGCAATTCATAAATCTCTCCCTTAAATAATACATGGCTTTAGACCTTAGGTTGTTTTCTAGCTTGAGAATATGTCATAGGGTCTTCCATCGAGCCATGCTCTAATGAAGTTCATAACTGCATTTGTTTTTTTTTTAAGTTGAATTTATAGTGCATTTGTTTTTTTTAAGTTGAATTTATAGAGCATGAGCTGACGACATTAAGATTTTCTTATATCTTCTAAACTACTTATGTTACTATTATTAGTCATAAGGATGACTTACACTAAAAAAATAAGTCTGAAATATGACACTAGTATTTGCGACTAGATTTTCATTTAAAGTAATACTTTACAACTTGTTCAGCGATGAAAGTAACATTACCCATAAAATTTGTAACATTTCACAAATCAATCGTATAATAGACGTTGTTAACCATACAACTCAAGTTACCATTTCTTCTGCGATAAACTTTGGCATTGTTTCTTATTAATAAATGTTGTGACTTATTATTTTTTTATCTGAATATTTTAAAATAGGAGTGAAATAATTTGTATTGATATAAGCAATAAATTTGTTATTGATATTATTTATTGGAAATTTTTATTTTGGAAGATAATTTTTTTTTTGAGAATACCAATTGATTTTGTACTAAATTAACAAATGTTTTTGCGTAATGTTTTGCAAGAATCCCGTAGCGATTGATTTTACAAGAAACCTGTCGCGATTGATTTTGCAAGAATTCCTTAGAGATTGATTTTGCCAGAATCCCTTAGCGATTGATTTTTCAAGATCTATATTTAATTTCTCTTTTGTGTTCATTGTTGATATTTTAATTACAAAAATAAGAATATTTAGTAAATATGAGTTTTAATTCTATTCTCTTTCCCTATTTTAAAAATATTAGAATTCACAAAATAAAATTCCAATATATATATATATATATATATATATATATATATATAATCTCAATAACCTTATCCTCTCCTAAACTAAAAAATATAATATTGAATCAACATTAAACATTCAACAAAATCAATGGGACAACGTATTAAATATGTAGCCCGCAAACACACTTAACCATTTAACCAGGCGTAGAACTTGTCACCTGACGGGCTCGAAACCAGGCACGATCGACACGAGATGCATGAACAACACGATCGCCACGATCGTCATAGCCGCAGAATCCCCTATTTCTCAAGCGCTACTAGGATTTCAATTGATCGGATCACGCTTCGTTGTAATTGCCACGACACGAGAGACATGGTAAATACCGCACAATCGAAGTCAAGATCGGCACAAACGACACAATCTCCACGAACGACACGATCGACAGTATTGCGGAAACCCCAGTTGGATCATTCACAAGCGCCGTTAGGGTTTCAACCGTTCTAATCGTGCATCGCGATAAACGCCGTTGTTTGTCAGTTCTCTCACTTATAGACAATTATGGTCGCACTCTCGGTCGACTGACTATCTCGGTCGACATCAGAAAACATTCTCGATTTTTTTTGTACAAAAATTCATTATTCTGCAGAATATTACCTATACTGATTTCTTGTTTGTTGTTTTGCTAATTAGGAATCCGTCTGCTTTTGCCACTTCGAATCAACATCAGGAAACGTGAAAGCTTCTGCAATAGGGAATCTTTCTTCCTTGTCAATCTTTGGTTCAAGTCTGGACAATTCTCTTAAACAGGCACCTTAGGTATCAAATTCCTGCTCCACTCACCCAAAGAAAGTCCAGGATACAGATAACCAACAGGAAGGAAATAGGGGCACATACCCCATTACCTCTCATAAAAACAAAGAAACTCTAGCTAAAGAAGGAAAGGATGACACCATTGAATTCGTGAGCAAGGGCATCAATGTCAACTCTGGAAAAGCTCTAGGTATGCCTTCTTCCACTAGAGCCTTCGATAACTCTGTTAAGATGAATGTCAATGGAGATAAAAGAAAAAATGAAATACATACTGATTGCCCAAATAAACAATTTTTTTCAAATGAATTTGTTGCTGATTCTTTTGGGAATCAAAATCAATCCGATAAAACTGGTAAGTCATAGAGGAAAAAGGAAAGCAAAATAAAATTGAGGCGACCAACAAGAAGAAGGAAAGCATAAGGAGACAAAAGGAAAATAGTGATGGTCTGGAAGAAATCAGAGTTGAAAACAAATGTCAGAATAGTGTAGTAAACAAGAAAGTAGGGGAAACCGAAGAGATGGTAGAAGGCAAATGGAGGGTTGGTTTTAATGAGAGGACAAACTTCAAAGGGTTGAAAACCAAATTTTAAGGATGCTGGTGCAAGCTAAGAATGGGGAAATAATTCTCAACAAAGAAAGGGCTCAACAAATCACTATCCAGCTAAACTTGCACTACCTCCAAGATTAGAATCTTCTAAAAAAAGAGGAGTATGACATTATTGTTAGCTGGTCCATCAACACAATGAAAGAGTTGGAAAATTTTACCAAGACAAAAGTTTATACTGTGAAGAAGAACCCAAATTGACAGGTTGATCAAGTCTGGAAGAAGAATCCAAACACAAAGTATTTTCAAAACTTAGCAAAAGAAAGTGAAAATAAAATCCCTGAAAAGGGACAGATTTTCTTAGGTGCGTTCAAAGCAAAGGTGGAAAAACTCGAAAATCCCTTTGAGTTCAAGCTACCATCAGACGTGGAAGAAAAATGCGTTCGATCATAGGAATATGTGATAGTGGGTAATTATATCGGGAAAGAACCTGCCACTTTTGAAGCCACCAAGGAAGAACTCATGAAGCAATGGGGAAAATAAGGTCTAATGAAGGTCACCTCTAACAGTCACGGCATGTATTTCCTAAAATTCAATCAAGAGGCTAATATTGAGAAAATTTTAGAGTTGGGACATACACACGTGGGGAAAGAATACCCGAAGCTTGAAAAATGGAAGGAGGGTATGAGCTATGATAGTATTCTAAAAGAAACAGTGTAAATTTGGTTCAAGTTGTGAAATATCCCTCCCCACATGTACAACGCGGAAGCCTTAAGCCATTTCGCTAGCCTTCTAAGAAACCCTATATATGGACAAAATCACTGAGGAAAACGAAAATCTCACATATGCTAGGATGAGCGTTGAAGTTCAACCCAGAAGCGTTCTCCCCGACGAAATTACAGTGGTGGATCAAAAGGAAAATGCTACCAAGATGGGCATACACTATGAATGGCGACCGTACAGATGCGTGAACTGTAATACCTTTAAACATTCTATAGTGAGATTCCTTAAATTAATGACCAAGTAGTAAGCAAACTAGGAACAACAAATGCAAAATAGAGAAGCCAAGCAACAAAAGGTTCCTAGTACAAATGAAATAGTGGTGGAAAAACAAGCAGCAAAAGAAAGCAATGCCAAAGGGAAAGATGTTTAGAATTTGGGTGAAAGAACAAAAAGAAATCAAACTCAAGAAGAGGGAAGTAAGAAAGGAAAGGAAAATGTAGAAGGGCAAGCCAAAGAACCTAAGGAAACATAAAATGTTGAGAAGGGTAACCTGGAAACAGAGCAGATCCCTATAGAGGTAGGAAATAAAGAACCCGTAGGCGAAGGAACTTCCAACTCCTCTTCTAACGAAACGGTTCAGGCCCAAATACAGATGAGAGTAAGGAAACATCCTAGACCTTTAATCCCATACAAACCAAAAATATGGAGGAAGATTGTAGGGAAAAGGAAAGGAAGGAATAAGAACGTTGTCAATCTTTCTTCATGAATATAATGACTTGGAATATTAGGGGGTTCAACGACCTCATCAAAAGGAAGGAAGTCAGAAGAATGATTGAAAGACATGAAATCACTATTATGGGTATACTAGAGACGAGAGTAAGGCACAATCAAATCGATACTATCAGTAAAGTCTGTTTTGGTAGCGACTAGTCTTATATTCACAATTCAGATGGGTGTAAAAGCAGAATCTGGATTAGCTTAAATAATAGCTTAGTTGAGGTCAAGAAGTTATTCGACAGTAAGAAAGTTATCATGGTGGAGATTATTAGTAGGATAACAAAGGAGAAATTCTATTTTTTGCTATTTATGGAAGAAATGTAGCAGGAGAAAAAAAACAGTTATGGAGAGAGCTTAAGAGTAAAGTTAATGTTGATGAGCCTTGGATCTTAATGGGCGACTTCAATGTCACTAGATTCATCCAAGAAAGAGAGCGAGAAATGGGGATCACGCTAGACATGCTAGACTTCAATGAATGCATCAGAGACATCAACTGTATCGAACCTTCTAATTTAGGTAATCTATTTTCATGGTCAGCTACTAGAGGGTCAGAGGAAATGAGGAAGAGTCACATTGATTGTGGGTTGATCAACAGATCTCTACCCGAGAAGCCAGATACAGGTTCTACAGCCAGGAATCTCTAATCATTGCCCGTTGAAATTTTTATAGGAAAGGGAGAAAAGACTAAAGAGACCTTTCAAATTCTTTAATTTATGGATGAAAAACGAAGAATTCAAAGGAGTACTGACGGAAACCTAGAATACCAGTATATACGGGACAAAGATGTTTAGAGTTTGCAAAAAGCTCAGGATCCTGAAAGGTAAGCTCAACAAGTTTGACAGAAAATATTATAGCGGTATATCAAAAATGGTAGAGGAAGCACGAGTAAAATTGGAAAATATTCAAAGCAAAAGCTTGAGGATGCAGAACCTACCTAATAATCAAGCTGAGGAGAAACAAGCACTATCAAGTTTCAGAGATCTCTACTCAAAAAAAGAAAGTTTCTTCAAGCAAAAGTCTAGAGAAAGTTGGCTTTCTTTGGAGACAAAAATATTGCATTCTTCTACAGGAAATGCACGGCTCAAAATTTCAGGAACCAAGTCCTCAGATTGAAAGATTGTAATGGGGAAATTCTTTAGGGACAAGAAGAAGTTCCAAAGGAAGCTCTCAATTATTATAAGGGTCTTATTGGAACAAAACTGAGTAACGAAGGACTCGATGCCAGACTTGGGGTGTTGCAATAGATTTTTCTAAGAGAAATCGACAATGAGGATGTTGATAAGCTGGTAGCAAGGGTTAGTCAAGAAGAGATCAAGAATGCTTTGTTTACGATGAAATCAAGTAAAAGTCTAGGGCCAAATGGATACAATGCGAATTTCTTCAAGGAAAACTGGGATATACTTGGGAAAGATGTAAGTGAAGGGGTCCTGAAATTCTTTCAAAACAGGAAAATGCTTAAGCAATGGAACGTTACAGTGTTGAATCTGATTCCCAAAATCTCACTTCCAGAAAAAATTCAGGACTTTCGTCCAATTTCATGATGTAATGTAATCTATAAAATTATCTCTAAAATTCTTTCGCAAAGATTTAAAACTGTTATTTCAAAATTAATTAGTTTAGGGAAATCAACTTTTATTTTGAATCGCTCTATCTCCCATAACATACTTCTTATACAAAGTTTATTGAAAAGTTATGGGAAGAAAGCTATATCTCCGAGAGTAGCTTTCAAAATTGACATTCGAAAAGCTTTTGACTCGATAAGATGGGAATCTATTCATGAATTCCTTTATGTTGTCGGTTTCCATAACATTTTTATCGAGTGGTTAATATAGTGTGTTTCGACCCCTCACTTCATTGTTATCGTGAATGGCATACATAGTGGCTTCTTTAAGGGTGAAAGGGGAGTAAGGCTAGGAGATCCTCTCTCACCTTACCTCTTCGTTCTTATTATGGATATCATGGACTGCATCTTTAAAATGCTCTTAAGGAACCATAAATTCAAATTTCACCCTTACTATAAGGAACAAGCAATAACACATGTTTGTTTCGTTGATGATCTGTTCTTAGTGGCTCACGCAAATGTTGAATCTGTTAGTACAATCAAGGAAGCATTGAAAATATTTTCTAGTATTACAAGTTTATTCATTAATGAATACAAAACCATGCTTTCTATGAAGGAAGAGTGAAAGAGAATTTGAAGCAGAATATATTTAATATCATGGGGATAAAAGAAGGAACGCTTCTAGTCAAATATCTTGGAGTCCCCTTATCTGCAAATCAACTTCAAAGCTCACATTTTTGCCCACTTGTTGAAAATGTCAGAAATTCTATCTTGGGTTAGGCTACAAAAAACTTGTCTTACGTAGGAAGAATAGAGCTTATGAAAAGAGTGACTATGGAAATCATTGGCTACTGGGCACAACAAATAGTCATTCCCAAAAATATTATTGTTGAACTAGATAAGCTGATGAGAGACTTCATCTGGGGTACTCAAGGAAGAGGAGGAAAAAAGGTCAAATGAGAAACTGTATGTACCCAAAAGGAAGAAGGAGGGTTTGGCATTAAAAATTGTGTCATATGAAATCGAGCGCTCACAATCAGACAAGTATGGGCCCTTGTGATGAAGACAGATTCATTATAGGTCAAATGAGTTCTTACGAGATTCATGAAAGGAAAAGCTAGCATATGGACATGCCAAATAAAAAATGAAATGGCATGGTCCTTGAAGAAAATCCTAAGAACTAGAGGAGAGGCATATCAGATGATGAAGTTCAGAATTGGGAATGGAAATAGAATATTATTCTGGCACGATCCATGGTTAGAAAATAATTCCATAATACTTCGGGAGGAATTCCAATCTATTAGAGTTAGAATTATGAGAAAATGTCTCTTGTACTCAATTAGAGATATTCAAAAAGGAAAATTCAGCTATATTCTTAGGAGTATTTCAGAAGGAGTCAGAATTTTGAATTTGATCAATACTATATAATTCAATGGAAACATTGATACAAAGAGTTGGGATACTGCTATGAATGGAAAGTTCATGGCAGGAAAAGCATGGGAGATCATTAGAACAAAGGAGGTGGTGATCGATTGACACAAAGTAGTCTGGTCTTCAAAAGTTATACCTCGAAACCAATTCACTATTTGGCTGACATTTAGGAAAAGATTGGCGACAAGAGACATACTTAATAAGTATGTGAATATTCTAGGTGTCAATGCCCAATCTGCACAGAAAAAGAGGAAAGCATTGATCACTTGTTTGGGGAGTGCGCATTTGTATCTAAGTTGTGGATCAATTTTGCTCAGAACATGAATATCACTAAATTTCTAGATACATAGAACGAAATCATAAAGCTTGTAAAGAAAAAGGCTAAGGGAGATAGCTTTTACACGAATGTTTTCAAATGCTTCTTTGGAGCCCTGGTCTATAATACCTGGAGAGAAAGAAATACAAAAATTCATAACATGAATAAGAGAATAGAAGGAAAAGTTTGGGATGATATTGTTTCTGATAGAAACGCTCTCATACATACATGGAGGGGAATTCCGATTAATGAAGACAGTTAGAACTTCAGTCGAAGACGGAATATCCCCTATAAAATCATTACAATGAAAGGAATGTTCAAATAGTTCTTGTTTGATGACTTGTTTGTAATTCAATTGTTTGTTGTTCTGTTTGTTTTGTAATTCAGTTGTTTGAAACTCATTTGGTTTTTCAAAAAAACTAGGGTCTGTCTAGTTTTGTTTCTTGAAACTCATTTTCCCTCTTTGGGGTTTTTAATGAAATGTCACTAAGCTGTTTTCCCAAAAAAAAAAAATATTCAACAAAATCATATCAAATATAAGCATTCATAAGTTGTTTCATTCATATTACCATTTGTTTAAACTTTTTAGAGTCAGTTGTTTTACAAAAAATACAAAAGAGCAGTTTCAATTACTCTTGAACCTTTAAATATAATTTTTTTTTTAAATGAAGAACACTTCATGGTCCTTGTGTTAATACCAAGTCTCCTTACATACATAAAACACTCTATTGTTATATATTGAACACAAATAATTCACCAAAGTATACTTACCAATTAACATTTAGACAAAGTGTAAAAATATACATCCACTTGTAACAAAAAACTATTGAATGCACATCCAAAAATACTCCACATATGACATTTGCTTTAATTTTCTTTCACTATTGTATAATTGAAACCTATAATATAAGATAACCCACCACAGCACAACTATTTAGATATTCTAGTAAATTACATTCTAAATTCTTCAAAACTTAACAAGTTTTAAAATTTTAATACACAATTAATGAAATTATATTTTGAAATTCATTGAAACTGATATTTGATAAAATATAAATTGCAAGTATATATGTTAATTCTATATTCATATCATCACATATAAATATATTACATACTTGCTACTTTTCTTGGGTTTAATGGTTGACTAGGGTTCTCGTTCAACCTGTATATCATTTCAAATTTCTTAGTCAGTTTCTAAAATTTAATGTCATTCTTTCGACCTCCAACAACTTCTACCCAAAGTTCTTAATCTATTTTCTTTTCCCCTTCTTCCATAATATCTTGCTTTTTTTTTAAATCCTCATAGGTTTCCTAGAATAAAGATATCATGTTACACATAATTATTAGAATGTCGAGAATTTAGATTGAAAACATTTATTTCATATGTTTATTAATTTTTTTAACACGAACCGCCACTTCCTCATCTCTCTTTCCACTCCAACCCCCCCTTTTTTCTGGTGTGTTTTTCAGAAAATCTTCAAAACAATGTGTTGTATTTTAAGTTCAATTGCCTACATAAAATATAATTTAAGCACATTTTGAGTGACTGACTATTTTAGCTACAAATTTGAATATGAAAAATGTTACCCGCCAATCTTTTTGATATTCAGTGACATGTATTGATCCTCAAAGTATGTTGCTCCCCCCATCTTCAGTGTACTTCCTCCTATAAGTCTGGAGTTTGTGTCTATTGTACATGTTTTCCTTTTTGTGCTGCTTTGCTTTTACCAATTGGAGCCTCATCCAATTGAACTTTGTCCAACTAAAGACTTCTAACAGTTGTATATGTTATTGAATCATTTTCTTTTGAAGTTTTAAATTTATTTGAATACTTTTGCAGCACATCTTATCCTTCATCAACCATTTCTAACTCCAAGTTAGTATTTGTGTTTTCTGAAATTGTTTCGGATTCTGGCTCAACTTCTGGCTCCTAATCAAAATCCTCTTCTTTTTCCTCTACAATGATATGCTTTTTTCTTTTAAGAATGTGATTTATCCAGCTTTTATTAATAAAAACCTGACCATGTTAATTAAGAAACTGTTATATACAACATTAACATTAATAAAACATATTTGAAAATCATATATTATTCAATTCCATATATATGCAGCAAATGATGTAAATACAACTAACATATCAGATAAGTAATCATTTAAATACAACAACTATAAATTAGGTACATAAGTATTGGACATGTTTTTTTAAATGAAAGAGATCTAATTCATCTAAGAGTCGTCCACGTAATGAATGTATAAGTGGAAGTATAGTAAAACTTGTCTTCTTGTTATCTCTAAACCTATAGCCAATAGTTGCAGACTCCATATATCTAGAAAATGTGATGTGTGGGATCATGTTCTACTCCTTAATCAATAAATCACTCATCATTTTGCTTGATGATGTCATGATTTCCAATTGACTTCTTAAGGCTACACAAAATATTCAGTCTAAACTCTTCTGAAGGTTCTTTGATGCCTGCAATTATCTTGATAGATATTTATAGTTGATGTGAATGGTTGGAGAAACTAATACTTTGTTTAATGCATGCTATTATCATGTATTTTTAAATATAGAGAAATGAACCATCCAAGTCAAATGTGCAAAATTTGGCAAACATGCACACACTATGCCAAAGTAGCTTATCATTTTGCAGGTAAATATTCTCCCCAGTACAGATGTGTATAGAATAAAAATATCTACAAGTAGATAGTTCAGAACCAACACTTAAGTGATTTTGGTAAGACGTAAATACCACAACTATGTGCTTAGATATTGTCATCGTCAAATTACATTTTTCTTCCTTTTAATTCTTCCAGATCTTAAATAATCTTTTACACACAGAATAACTTATAATACATATGACTGATCGACCAACATCCATTTTAGAATAAATAATAGGTCAACATGAGAGAAATATAGGAGTAGTCATTCAGTATTAGACTAAATACAAAATCATAATGAACGACGTGCACTTACGAATGATTGAGGAAAACAGAGGTTATAGAGAGAATGAAAATCTTTACCTTGTTTCGTTATTTCATTCCTTACTCGCTCAATTATTTCTCTTTATGTTACAAATCACTAGGACACGTACCATTCTCTAAACCACTTGGTCGTCGGACACTTGGAATTGGTAAGGGGTCATCTATTCTCGTCAGTCCGGTCTCAATGTATCTGTGAGTTGGGGTTTGATTTATCGGCAAGAGTTGAAGGGTTTTGGAGGGTCAGACTTGAGTTTATGGGTTTTGGAGGGTCAGACTTGAGTTAAAGGGTTTTGGAGGGTCGGGGAGTTTAAGGGTTTTGGTGTAAAATTGTGTGTAAGCAAATGGTAAAAAATATCCCATTATTTTCTAATATATTAAAATACTGCCATTCCTTTTACAATATTTTTAACAAATCCTAAATCTTATAAATAAATAAAATCAAAGAAGCATAAAAGCCAATAGAATATTCTATTTTTTTTAAATGCTTAATTATATAGAGAAAGACTTGTTGTAGTGAATTCAATTAATTTACAATTTTCAATCACCCTAACGATGGTTTCTCATTTAACAATCACCCATTGAAATGTAGAGAAGGTTGATCACTAAATCATTCGCATGTTGTTAGTCCAATTGTAGGGTCTCTCATTTGTGACAATATTTTACATTTTTCAATCGCCTAATTATACGAATCAATCGCATGTGGAAAACTTTCAAGCTCATGTAATATTTTTTAAATATGAATTTTACATCTGCGATAAATCTAACGATTGTTTCTAATTTATCAATCGCCCAATGAAACAATTCGGATCTTCTGCTACCGATTTTCGTGTTCCCCTGTTGCGGACCAATCAAATTTCCGCATTATTATTATATTAATAAATCAATCTAGGTAGGAGAGGGAGGAGGGAGAATCTGGAATCCGGGTTTCATTCCGGGTTCACCCCAGACGCCGTTAACGAATTGGCTCGTTAACGTACGAAATTAATATATTATTCATATGCTCCAGCGAAGATCACTTCTCTCAGAGCCCCATGTGAGAAGGAAGGTTGAGAAGCGAAGGGAGCGACGATTTCCTTGCCCCAGGATCCATGTGCTTCATGTAAAGGATCCCTGTGCTTCATGTAAACCCCCCAACCCACCCATGAGAAGACCGTTTGCCTGTCATGGAAGTACACTTACCCTTGTATGTAAAAACCAAAATTAACTTTAATTTTATATTTCAGTTTATTAAATATTAATTCAATCTATTAAAAATGACATTCAGCGAAGAAATCTCCGCTTCAATTACTTCACTCTTATTTGTAATTTTTTTATTAATTTTTTTTACGGGGAGACGATTTAACGCGAAGAAATATTCGCTTAAATTATTTTGAACCTGACCTTCATGTAAAAGCCCCAACTCACCAATGAGAAGACCGTTTACCTCTCATGTAAGTACACTGACTCATGTATGTAAAGACCAAAATTACATTGAATTTTATATTTTGGTTTATTAAATATATTAATTCATTTTTTTGACATGACATGCAAAGAAGAAATCTTCGCTTCAATTACTTCACTCTTATTTTTTATTTTTTTATTAAATTTTTTTTTACGAGGAGACGATTGAAACTGAAGACTTATTCGCTTCAATTAATTTTAACCTGACATTCATGTAAACCCTCCAACCCACCCATGAGAAGACCGCTTGCCTGTCATGGAAATACACTTACCCTTGTATGTAAAGAACAAAGTTAACATGAATTTTATATTTCCATTTATTAAATATTAATTCAATTAATTAAAAATGACATGCAGCGAAGAAATCTTCGCTCAAATTACTTCATTCTTTTTTTTAATTTTTTATTAAATTTTTATTTACGAGGGGACGATTGAAAGCGAAGACTTATTCGCTTCAATTAATTCAATTTTATAGCGAATACCCCTTCGCCCAGATTCAATGGAATGAATAGACGCTTTGTGAGAGAAGATTTGTTCGCCTAGACCAGGTGCCATGTAAAATGGAATGAATAGTCGTTTTTCGAGAGAATACTTATTCGCCCCTAGTCTAGGTGTCGTGTGAAATGAAATGAGTAGTCGCTTTTCGAGAGAAGACTTGTTCGCCCATGTTCCATGAATATATATACACCCTAATATGATTATTTTATAATCATTTCCGCCCGATTCATCTCTCTCGCTTCTGCCTCCTTTCACGGCGATTCGCATCCGGCTCCCCGTCGACCAGACCAGAAGCAACATCTTCACGTCTCCACAATGGTACGTACTTCTAAATAGTAAACTTTTCATATTTAGGATTATTAAACCACTAAACCCTAGATTATGTTATGAGATGTCGTTGTCTCGTTAATCTTTAGGAAACCCTACTCTCAAAATGTCACGTTCAATGAAAATCCATCGTATTTAGGAAAACTTACATAATGTTAGGGTTTTGTATATTATTTCCACGAAACCCTAGTAAATACTAACAAAGACTGTTTTTTTTCATGCATGTGCAGGCAACCGACAATGCATCCGTCCAAAACTTTGGCAAAGACTGGATTTTATGCCCAAATCAATTAACAAGTGAAGATATAGTACTATTCTTGACATATATCCCTTTTTTCCATATTGTGTAAGTTTTCATCATGTTTATCTGAAATATTTATTATTGTTCTTACACAGCACTTGATGCAACAATATGCTAACACATGTGGTGCCACGGTGACAATGAGGTGGCGAGACGATGTAACCCACGTCATAGCATCCACCGATGCTAATGGTGGATGTGGTCGAACTATCAAAGTATTGAAGGAAATATTGAACGGGAGTTGGGTCTTTACCATTGATTGTGAGACTCTGTTATTCTTAACTCTTAACTGTTAACGCGATATTCATTTTCACATATATGAAACTAAAAATACCAATTGCTTTTGTACAGGGATAAAATCATCAATGAGATCAAAATGTTACGTCGACGAGGAACCGTACGAGGTGCAGCGAGATAATCATGGGACTGTGGGCGGTCCAAGAGCTGGCAGAATGCGGTATTTGAACAATGTAAGTTTTGTCTGATTCCTCCTCCTCCTCCATATCTTCAATTCTCCATGATAACTGAAAATGTTTTGTATTTTATTTCAGCTGCCGAAACTGTTCGACAATTACACCTTTATGTTTGCAGGGGAATTCATCCCGGCTTACAAACAGGATCTGATGGGGTTTGTAATTGCTGGAGGAGGTACGACTAAAGAAATGGAGAATCCATTTGTTGAGCCCGAGGACGACAAAACTATAGTTGTATACGACGAGTCTAGGCACAATGTTAATGAACTTGTTTGGGTATTTGAGGCAGTGAATCCTTTGATGACATATTTGGATGTATTTGGTGTTCCTCACACAAGCTTGCTTGAATCCATTGCTGCTTGTGATTTTCAGCCTTTGTTTACATAGACATGTGTTGGTTGAATTTGTTACTGAATATTTGATTATTTTGCATTCTTGAATTTGTTAATGTTATTTGTGATTTCAGATTTCGCTTTTTTGTTCTTAGAATTGTAATTTTTTTAAACAGCAAAATTATCATAAACGAAATCTTTAAACATGAAATAATGTATAACTTAAAGTAAAGTATAAATTTGTTATTAATTTATTAATACATAGCAATCTATGTAATAAGCGCCCCTAATGTGATAAATTTATATATGTTTTTCAATTGTCCAAATAATATTGTGAAGCAATCTTCGCTTTCTGATGAAGCGCTTGATTGATTAATATTAATTCATAATAATGTTATTCATTTAATTATTAAAATCATATATATTTTTTATCAAGTCACCTCACCGCCACCTACGACCACCTTTTCATTAAATGCTGCCATGCAGCCAAGCTGCTAGATTTGTACTATTTTCTCTCTCACCTGTCTGAGAAGCAGTCGACCATTTCTTCGCCGGAGTGATACTCCATTGTCTACCATCGACCTTTTCTTCGCCGGAGAGTTCATTATAATATCAATTCATTTTCCTAAATTAAAATGGTACCTTTTTGAATGTCATCTTCCTTCTCTAGTTTTCTTCACAACGTTTTTTATGTTTTTTGAATACTCGACATGAAATGTTCTGTTCTTGATTATCAGGAAGGAATACACATGAACGAGAATAATATGAACGTGAATGATATTAATGATTTAAGGTATAGTTTTTTTGTTTAACTTCTCTAATACTATAAGGTGTTTTCGTTCATATTTAAGCGAAGATCTCTTCACTTATAGGATTGTTGATAATATCTTGTGAAGCGAAGCTCTCTTCGCTTATGGGATTACTGTGAATAATAGTGAAGTGAAGCGCTCTTCGCTTATATTTCATTCATTTTACAATCATCTATAAGTTTTGGTGAGATGAAGATTTATCTTCTACGTGTTCTAAAATTTAACAGCGAATCTACTAGTTGTCATCGTCAATTGAATTTTGATGAAAACGGACAACCTTTGAAGGACATCGAAGCCAAATTAATTCCACATTTAGGTATGGAATTTGAGAGTGAAGAAGAAGGCTACGAATTCTATTTAGCATATGCTAAACTAATAGGATTTGGTATAAGGCGCAGTTCAAAATATGTTGACAACGATGGTAAAATACTAGATAGAGTTTTTTGTTGTAGTGCACAGGGTGAACGGGTAAAAGACAAACGGGATGTCTATGTGAGACGTAGCCGTTCTTTGACGAGGTTCGATTGTGAAGCGAAATTGAGGATAAAGAGGGCAGAGAATGGAAAGTTCCAAGTGGTAAATTTTATTAGTGAGCATTGTCATCCTCTTGCAAGTCCAAAGAAAACTCACCTGTATAGATGCCATAGGAATATTTCTGCAGTTGCAGGCTTACAAATCGAGATTGCCACTAACGTGGGAATTCCTCCTAAGGCATCCCATGATCTAATGTCTAAACAAATCGGTGGAAGGGAGAATCTTGGTTTTCTTCCTGAGGATTACAAAAATTACTTGCGAACGAAAAGAACTAGAGACTGTAATTTTGGGGATACAGGGGGATATTAGAGTATTTGTAGAAAAAACAATCAAATGATCCAGGTTTTTATAATGCTTTTCAACTTGATGCGGACGATTTGATAACGAATATTTTTTGGTGTGATTCCAACATGCGGTCTGATTATTCATACTTCGGAGACGTTGTCAATTTTGACACGACCTACAAGAAGAATAAGAAAGGTCGTCAAGTTGCGCTTTTTATAGGTGTGAATCATCACAAACAATCTATTATTTTTGGTGCAGCTCTATTATACGATGAAACTGCAATGACTTTTGAATGGTTGTTTGATACTTTCACCAAAGCTATGCGTGGGAAAAAACCAAAAATCATTCTTACAGATCAAGACGCGGCCATGGTTAAGGCCGTGGCGTCTACATGGCCCGAAACAAATCATCGTCTATGTATTTGGCACATATTTCAAAATGAGCCATACATCTAAGCTCTGTGTTTCATAACTTCAGAGAAGTTTCCAAGGATTTTTCTTCATGTATATATGATTTTGAAGAAGAGATAGAGTTTGTTGAAGCTTGGAATCAAATGTTGACAAACTACGGGCTTGAAAACAATGACTGGTTGAAACGTATGTTTTGCATTAGGAGAAAGTGGGCATTAGTCTATGGACGACAAATGTTTTGTGCTGATATGACGACAACACGGAGAATTGAGAGTATGAACAGTGTGTTGAAAAGGTACTGCTCCTACAAACACAAGTTTTTAGAATTTTTCAAACACTTTGAAAGACTAATCGATGAAAGAAGATATGATGTGTTGAAGGCTGATTTCAAATCAATTACTAGCCAACCAAGTCTGAACTATCCAATTTTGATCTTAAAGGATGCATGTAAAGTTTACACTCCAGAGGTATTTAAGTGCTTTGAACAACAATGGTTTATGTCGCATGATTGTGGTGTAAAAATGTTAGAGGATGTCGACACACACAGAAAATATAAGATAACCCCCCACACTAGGAGATGCTCTCATACAGTTACAGTTCATAAGAATGATGATAAGAATATCGAGTGTAGCTGCTGTAAATTTGAATTTGGTGGGATTTTGTGTGCTCACATCCTAAAGATTTTCACTACGATTGACGTGTTGAAGATTCCTCCTGCGTTGATATTGAAGAGGTGGACAAGAACAACAAAAGATGGATTATTTGGAACTGATCCAATCGTGGACAATAGTAATGTTGATCCGAGTGAGCTTCATAACATAAGATACAGAGATTTGTGTGGCTTGTCCATGCATTTATTTACAAAGGCAGCCGAAATAGATGACACGTATAGGCATGTCAAAAAATTATGCTTAGCCAGTATAAGTTTGTGGATAAAAAATTACAAGAGAGTATAAATATGCAAACTCCACCAACTGGTGTATCATGTTCTACCGAGGGTGCCCATGTTCAAGCGAAAGGAATCAAAACTAAGAAGCCAACAAAATCTGGTAAGAGAAGGAAAGGTGGACTAGAGAAGAACTCAAGAAAAAGAAAATCAACAAGAATAAGAAGCGAATCACAGAATCCGGTATGAATTTTCTGACTTAACTTCTTTACTAATAATTGGGTTATTACTCTTCATATATTAACATACTTTTAAATTGATATACCGTTCCAGCCATCAAATGCAATGCCAACGACAACTCCTCAGTTCTCAACTCCTCAACAATGGGACGAAAGTTTCAGCATGGACGCCAATACTCCGTTCATTATTCTTTTGTCATCTCAACTATCGAATTCAAGTTTTATGTGAAATCTGATATGTATTTGTATGTATATTTGATTTGAAATCATGAACAAGATAGAATGTATGCATTCGATGTTTTATGTAATACCAAATGAATGACAACACTAATTTCCTTCTAAAAATAAAAACATGTAAATGAAGCGAATAATTATTCGCTCCTAGTCGACTCCTCTTAATTATAATTTTCATTAAAATTTTAAAAATAAAAACCTAAAATTTAAGCGAATAATTATTCGCTAAAATAAAAACAAGTATTTGAATCGAATATTTATTCGCTTCATGTTTCTTTCAATAAATTAATATTTTGTAAAATTTGGTATTTACATGTTAGAGTAAGTGTAATTAAATGTCAAGTAACCCGACTTCTCATGGGTGGGTTGGGGGTTTTACATGAACGCTAGGTTTAAAATAACATGAAGCGAAGAATTCTTCGCTCCAATTCGATTACTCTAAATTAAAAGTTTTCATATAATATTGTAAAAATAAAAACAAGTAATTGAAGCGAAGAATTATTCGCTCCAATTCGACTTCTCACATAAAATTTTTATCAACATTTATAAAATAAAAAAAAAGTATAGTTGAAGCGAATATTTATGCGCTTCAAGTTTCTTTCAATTAATTTATTTATTTAATACATAAATAAACAAGTATTATATTTTTGTAACATTTGGTATTTACATGTTAGAGTAAGTGTAATTACATGTCAAGTAACCCGGCTTCTCATGGGTGGGGTGGGGGTTTTACATGAACGCCAGGTTTAAAATAACATGAAGCGAAGAATTTTTCGCTCCAATTCGATTACTCTAATTTAAAAGTTTTCATATAATAGTGTAAAAATAAAAACAAGTAATTGAAGCAAAGAATTATTCGCTCCAATTCGACTCCTCACAGAAAATTTTTATCAACATTTATAAAATAAAAAAAAGTAGTTGAATCGAATATTTATGCGCTTCAAGTTTCTTTCAATTAATTTATTTATTTAATACATAAATAAAAAAGTATTATGTTTTTGTAACATTTGGTATTTACATGTTAGAGTAAGTGTAATTACATGTTAAGTAACCCGGCTTCTCAGGGGTGGGGTGGGGTGGGGTGGGGGTTTTACATGAACGCCAGGTTTAAAATAACATGAAGCGAAGAATTATTCGCACCAATTCCACTCCTTACATAAAAATTACATGAAAACATTTTAACATGAATGTCACAGTGTTGATAACAAATTAATTTACAAAAATCAAATTTCATTAAAAACAATCTGTATATATACATCTTCATTATTGTAAAAATGTCAAGTAAAATTATTTGAAAATTTTAATTACACAACATCTTCATTATTGTACAAATGTCAATTAAAATTATATGAAACGTTTAATTACACAATCTGTATGCATCTTTATTATTGTACAAATGTCAACTAAAATTATTTGAAAACTTTAATTACACAATCTGTATACATTTCCAAATTCATTGACTAATTCATTTACTGCAGGATTCGTAGACCTTGTTCATGGCTCTGTTGAGCTCCGAGCTAATGACACGCCAACAATATATCATCCTCAAGGTCTTTATTTGTGCGCGCACATTTTTTTAATGCCGAAGCCACTTTTCCAACCCTTCATCTGACCTTCATACGTCTCCATGTGTCTCATGCCGCAGTCAGTTTAATTCTTGGAATCCTGCCATAACAATTTCAAACATGTCTTTTCCAAACTGCCATACTTTTCATCAAGAACGGGGTCTACGTCGTTCATAAACCGTTGAATGTAGTCATCCTGATACATAATTACAAACAATATGATGTAATGTAATTTAGTGCTAACAGTAATTCAATCACTTAACTAGTTCAAAATAAAATTTTAGTGTCATACCAAGATTTTGACATTCTTATATCTTCTCTCGAAGGCGATTGCATAGGTGACTCCCTGTTGTCAATTACTTGAATTTCATTTTGTATGAAGTTATAGCAAACCAAGTAGAAATGGGAGTCATCAATGATTGGGAAAAAACATCTGTGAATAGAATTAAAACAAATAAGATTACATAGAGGTGTACATGCTATTATAAGATATCACAACGAGAGATGTACTTACGAGGTCCACATCCAAGAGGTCCCTTTTCGAAATCTTGAAAGCCCGACCTTCACGATAGAACCTCTCATCGAATTCTTTTTGGCAAGTTATCCCACTTGCACGAAAAATCTGTTTACAGCATAGTCTTCAGTGTCACACGAATAACATAATTGATAAACAACAGTGCTAGTACAACTTACGGTGAGCGCGGATGTGTAGAAAATCTTATTGCAACGACTTTTTACATTTCTCTTACAAAAGTCGTTCAACATGTACGACCAAATGTCAATAATCATACTGTCTAACCAGGTTTGATCAGCCATTGTAAGCATGTCCCTGCGCATCACGTGTAGACTTAGTCTCTCACCCAAAAATAACATTTCACTACATAAAACCAGAAAAACATGTTTTAAGAATGGGGTACAAAGTATATTTTTTAGGAATAAGTAAGAATGTCCAGGAAACATTACCTTTTATCAAGTCCTGTAGCAAATATGAAACCCACAAAAATCTTCTGAATGTTTGTCATTTCTTTGACATCCCTAAACATTTTACTGTAATATGGGGTTTTCAATACTGGAGGCAATTCCAATGCCCAAGCCATTCATTCAATGTCATTTGTGGACGAGACGAGGCAGTTTGAAGTGGCGGTGGTAGACTAGAGATGCATTCTTCTTCAATTTTTACTATCGCCAATGAAGGGGAGTTGTTGTTGGTTCTGGTGTTGATGACCTCGGTTAACCAATACGTTTTCAAATTTTGGGGGACTTTTCTGCAGACATTTAAGGCCTTTGATGGTCCAACTTCTTCTGTTTGTTGAATAATTTGGGTAGGAGGCAAGGCTTGGGTTGTTGGAGTGTTGGTTTTGGTCTTGGTTTCTGTTTTGGGAGGAATGGTGTTAGCTTTGGCTTGGGCGGTTGTAGTGGTTGTAGTTTTGGTGTTTGTTTCTGTTTTGGGAGGAATGGTGTTTTGGTTGGCTTGGGCGGTTGGAGTGGTTGTGGTTTTGGTGTTGGTTTCTGTTTTGGGAGGAATGGTGTTTTTGTTGGCTGGGGCTGTTGGAGTGGTTGTGGTTTTGGTGTTGGTTTCTGTTTTGGGAGGAATTGTGTTTTGGTTGGCTAGGGTTGTTGGAGTGATGGTGGTTTGGGTGTTGTCTTGGGTGTTGGGAGGAATGGTGTTAGCTTTGGCTTGGGTGTTGGTTTGGGTGTTGGGGGTTATGGTGTTCTTTTTGGCTTGGGGTGTTGGAGTGGTGGTGGTTTTGGTGTTGGCTTGGGTGTTAGGAGGAAGGGTGTTGGCTTTGGCTTGGGTGTTGGCTTGGGTGTTGGCTTTGGCTTGGGTGTTGGTTTGGGTGTTGGGGGTTATGGAGTTCTTGTTGGATTGGGATGTTGGAGTGGTGTTGGCTTTGGTGTTGTCTTGGGTGTTGGGAGGAAGGGTGTTGACTTTGGCTTGGGTGTTGGTTTGGGTGTTGGCTTGGGTGTTGGGAGGAAGGGTGTTGGCTTGGATGTTGGGAGGAAGGGTGTTGGCTTTGGCTTGGGTGTTGGTTTGGGTGTTGGGGGTTATGGTGTCCTTGTTGGATTGGGCTGTTGGAGTGGTGTTGGCTTTGGTGTTGGCTTGGGTGTTGGGAGGAAGGTTGTTGGCTTTGGCTTGGGTGGTGGGGGTAATGGTGTTCGTGTTGGATCCTGTTGTGGGAGGAATGCCTTTTTCTCTTGGTTGCTGATGCTTTGTCTTGTCCAAGCTCCTTTGTAAGCCTTCCCTCAGGATTGAATTGGAGTTTAGTACTGTGGCAAATGGCTCAAAGGCAGATTGTACAAGTTCCATTGCGTTAATCTGATGCATCTCATTTAGATATTTAGCCCCTTGTGCCAATTCGTCTGCAGCGGCCGCAACCTTCCTCAAACATGATGCAAGATTTTGTGGAATCGGTGGCTGCTCAGTAAGATTGGATGTAATGTCATCCCCAGCTGGTGGTAGTGGTGGCTCCACATTTTGTTGAATCGGTGGTTGCTCATTCAGAATGGCTATGCGAGCAATTACCCTACCATGTCCAAACCCCCATGGGCAGCCTCATAATCAACCCTGTCGTACATCTTCTTCTCGTCCCAGCATCCCAAAATAGGAAAATTCCTTGAGATCTGACTGTTTACCTTGAACTCAACCACCCGGTCCAAGTAGCACAACTGATACATTAGCATAAGCAAATATATATTACGTTAAACTAAAGGAAAAATTATGAAGCTAGAACCGACAACAATTAATTTCTACACTCACCAAAAAAACGTTAATGGTCCATGGAAATATGATGTCTTTTTTTCTTTCCACTTATAAACACTGTCAACTAGTCCGTCTAAAGTAACTTGCATCAGTTGTAGTCTTTAATTTTAGATACATCCTGTAGGGATTTCAGTACTTTGAATCTGTATATAAAAGAGGAGTGCCTCAAATCATTTAAGTTCGAAATGAAATTACAAAATTACTGCTAGGTAGTATACCTGCACTGTGGATTTTGGGATGTCCACAAAAAACTAGATACCACAAACACCACGAAGTCCATCTTGAAGTTACTGTCTCCGGCTGTATTTTGTAGAATTTTGTCCGGCATTTTTTAGGTAGAAGGACCTCCATTGTTCTCGAATCCCCATCTCCTTCTCCACGCCGTGAGATGGTCCTTGGACTCCTTGTCGTCCGTGCGAATTCCTAAACACTCTGCCACTTCTAATTCCCCTCTAGGGATGTTCAATACACATTGAACATCCTCTTCATCAATCTGCATCTCCTCTCCACTGTGTAGAACGATGCTCCTCCTTCTGGGATTGAAGAGACTCACAATGCACCGTGAGAATTCAAGTGGACATTTTGATATGCCTAGTGAAAGAAGGGAACCAAATCCTATGTCCCTCACAGCATCCTTCTGTTCTTCGGATAACCTGTTAACCAGGTAATGAAGGCGCGATGGAGAGGTTTTGCTCTTAAAATCAACATCAGGGTCACGAGTCTTTCTTCTTTTCTTCTTAACCTAGTTATCATTAAGTGCTTCATTAGCAACTGTGGCCAGAATATCCAATGGTGTCGTGAGCGTGCCTGATGCCTCGGGTTTTCTTTTCCTTTGTTTAACCCTACATTAACATGTTGCACACGTTTATTCCAAAAATTCGATGAACTGCATAATCAAAAAAGAAGCAAATATGTACATTTTCTAACATTAGCGTAATTACCTCAGTGTGTTAACTTCCGTCGTCGATTTAGTATATGGAACTATTTGCTTATCGGAATCCTGATTCTGAAATGATAGAGTCACATTTAGATTCAAACAAATTCAAATAAGCAAACGAAAAAGACCCACGCATGCAACCGTAAACACTTCTTACCATTTTCGCAGCAGTAGAAGATACTAACCGGAAGAGAAATGGATTCGGAGTCGAACGAGCGGAGACGACAGCGCTAGGTCAAATAGTAGAGTAACCTGGGGGTATAACGGCCGAAGTCGGGCTTGAGATATTCTTTTTTCTAAATACGTGCTCAGTGTGAATGTATTTTCATGAGCCCGTTTCGGTTTTTACAAACATGAATAAGTAGTTTTTCATGCACTTCATATGAGGCGAAGCATTATTCGCTCATGAAATGTAACATATAATTCAGCATTATGAAAATAAAAGATACTCGAATAGGCGAAGTATTATTCGCGTTGAACGTCGGATTGTGCGAATATATCTTCGCTCAGGAAATCTTTTATATGATTCAACATTATTAAAAAAAAGACATTCGAAAAGGTGAACAACTCTTCGCGTTTAAATGCGGAAGAAGCAAAGAAATCTTCGATCAGCAAATCTAACATATATAATACAATCTGAAGGATTGACATTTGATTGGATGGTAGCAGTTGAAATGACTTGCCGTATACGGGTTTCACACAGACTGAGAGTATTTCATACAAGACAAGTGAATTGACATGACAAAAAGGTTTTGGCGCTTCAATTTATTTTTTTAATTTAATATAATTTAAATCTTAATTATATTTAATATATTTTTCTTTATATATAAATAATAATATATTTAATTTAATTTTCCACTTATGTATTAAATATAATTTTATTTATATAGAAATAATTTAATATTTAATATAATGTTAATTAAAATATTGAATTATTTGATTTATGATTAAAAGATTGAGCGTGTATTTGGAGAAATTTTGGGTTTTTATACAAAAACACACAAAAGATCAAACAACGCCTAATGGTATTTTTTTGCTTTTTCATTAACAATATATAAATTATGAATGATGTTTCCCGTCAAAAAGACTGTAGACTGGTCCGATTTGATATTTGATGATTACTTTAAGAAAATGCATATCCCCGTAAAAAATATTTCATTAATAAATTAAAAATGTGAATGAAGTTTCAAGTAAAAAAAATTAAAAAATAAGTTTCAAGTAATTTGAGCGAAGGTTTCTTCGGTGCCTGTCATTTCCAATAAATTTCATTAATATTTAATTAATGGAAAAATAATTTTCATGGTAATTTTGGTCTTTACATACATGCGTCAGTGTACTTACATAAGAGGTAAACGGTCTTCTCATGGAAGGGTAGGGGGTTTTACATGAACGTCAAGTTAAAAATAATTGAGGCGAAGAACTCTTCGCTGTAAATCATCTCCTCTAAATTCTAATTTTCATTAAAAATTTAAAAATAAATTTCAAGTAATTTGAGCGAAGATTTATTCGCTGCATGTCATTTTTAATAAATTGAATTAATATTTAATAAATGGAAATATAAAATTCATGTTAATTTTGGCCTTTACATACAATGGTAAGTGTATTTCCATGAAAAGAAAATGGTCTTCTCATGGGTTGGTTGGGGGGGTTTACATGTAGGACAGGAAAAAAAAGGAATGAAGCGAAGATTTCTTCGCTCCTGAACGACTCCCCGTAAATAAAAATTTAAAAAAAAATTAAAACATAAACATGAAGTCATTTTAGCGAATATTTCTTTGCTGCATGTCATTTCCAATTAATTTATTTAATATTTAATAAACGGAAATATAAAATTCATGTTAATTTTGGTAATTTGTGGGTTATTAAAATGTTTTGACGCTTCAATTGAATTTTTTTAATTAAATATATTTTAAATCTTAATTATATTTAATATAATTTTCTTCATATAGAAATAATATTATATTTAATATAATTTTATACTTATTTATTAAATTAAATATAATTTTATTTATATAGAAATACTATAATGGTAATTAAAATATTAAATTATTTGATTTTTGATTAGAAGATTGAGCGTGTTTTTGGAAAAATTTGGGATTCATACAAAAACACACAAAGATCAAACAGCACCTAATGGTATTGTGATTACGTTTTCATTAATAAAATATATATTATGAATGATGTGTCCTGTCAAAAGGACTGCAGACTGGTCCGATTTGATATTTGATGATCACGGAAAATTTACTTTTTAGAAAATGCATATCCCCGTAAATAAAAATTTTAAAAAAATTAAAACATAAACATGAAGTCATTTTAGGGAAGATTTCTTCGCTGTATGTCATTTCCAATTAATTTATTTAGCATTTAATAAACGGAAATATAAAATTCATGTTAATTTTGGTAATTTGTGGGTTATTAAAATGTTTTGGCGCTTCGATTGAATTTTTTTAATTAAATATATTTTTAATTTTATTTATATTTAATATAATTTTCTTCATATAGAAATAATATTATATTTAATATAATTTTATACTTATTTATTAAATATAATTTTATTTATATAGAAATAATTTATTATTTAATATAATGTTAATTAAAATATTGAATTATTTGTTTTATAATTAGAAGATTGAACGTGATTTTGATAAAATTTGGGGTTTTATACAAAAACACACAAATGCTATTGTTATTACTTTTTCAATAATAAAATATAATTTATGAATGATGTGACAAAAGGACTGCAAACTGGTCCGATTTGATATTTGATCACGGGAAATTTACTTTTTTTGAATGCATAGACATAAAAAAAAAATTTAAAAAAACTTTTCTATTTGCTATAAATGTAGGATTACATAAACAATCTTGGTCCACATGAAATTCGTGAGCATGAGCATTGTTGTTGAGAGTGTGTGTTTGTTTAAGATATTTTGTTGGGATCTATCCTTTGGGAGATTCTATGTGGTGGAAAACTTCTTCAATGAAGATCAACTGGTGGAAAACATCTTCAGTTACTACAAATTCTTCATACTTCAAGTAGAAACTACTGATGAAATGAAGATCATACGTGTCCACTGCTGGTGGGAAGAGCCAGCTTTTGGAGATTCCCTAGGATGGAAAACATCTCAAGAGATAACTCAACAGGTGTATGACCACAGTTATGCGTGAGAGATCCGTTGTGGTTGCTTCAATGGAGATGCATTGAAGCTGGAGATGCAGATGAATATTGTTATAATGTAGAAATGTTTATGAAACGTAGAAATGTTTATGAAACGTTGTAATGAAATTTTGTTCATCGAATTATAAAAAATATTTGTTATATATATTTTCATTCAGATTTCATTAAACATTTATAAAATAACAAATGAATAAATAAGAAAGTATTATAATATGTAATTCTGGCTAAGTATACGTTTCCCATAATTGCAATTATTGCCATAATTGTAAGATGAAGGGACATGTAATGTAAAATATTTTGGCGCTTCTTCAATCATTTAACCATGGATGGGATTTATTATACAAGCGAATCCATATTCGGTCAATGTTGTCGTTGTCAAATCTTAGTAACAAGCGAATTGGACTTCGTTTCCTAACACTGGTTGGTTTAATAAGCAAACTAACAAGCGAATCAATCTTCGTTCATAAAATCATTAGAGTTTTACATGAACGTGTCACAAATATAATATTATTTAAATAAAATTATCAGGCGAATTATTCTTCGTTTTCAAGCACCTGGTTAAAAGTAATACACTAACAAACAAACGAAGATATGTTCGTTCGATTTACTGATTAGATACGGTGTTATGAAGCGAACAACGCTTCGATATATCATTATAAAGGGTTTACATGAACACATTAGTTGTTTTACATTATAGTTTGAATTGAAAATGACATCCAAATTGCAATCAAACAATCAAACATAACGACAATGATTCAATTTATATAACTTCATAATATAATTACTACACAAAAACATTTCATAATCCGTTTACATAATTACAACACAGATTAAGCAACAAAAATGCAGTTCAAAAATATAAATGAAGCCCTAGTCTGATTCATCAGAGGATGACTCGTCAATCGGCATTGTCATCGACACGATCTCTTGTTCGATGACGGGTGGAATGTATAGCTGAATTGCTTCGTTCACAGCATTGATCCATCAATTGGGGAATGAAACCGTAAAAGAATTTTCTATTATTGATGCGTACTCTAGGTAAAGATGATGAGGAATATGCATCAAGTCCTCTAGAGGATTCAGTCCATTCGAAGGTAGGTGATTCCGTAGGCCAAATTGTCTATATATGACAGTTGTGCAGTAGGAAGTAGTTCCCTCCAGGCCCAACACAATGATGAATGGAGAACCCCTCATCTCGTACATCATTTGACTAAAGAGATACCACGGAACAATGAACCGAATTGGGTGAATATCAGAAATAGAATTCTGAAGCACGATTCTAGCGACCCTTTGCAATTGCAGATTGGCAAAGGAAGGGTAGGCAATTGAAGGACGAGGCAACCAATGCAATTTGTCTAACAATCAGAGGTAAAAAACCAAAGGTGATCCACGGCGGGAATAGTTATTTGCCTTTGGGACAAATTCGTTAAGACCAAGTAATGTCTCAGCAAGTACAAGGATAGCCATGTTTGGGGCGTTTCCCATCAGTGCAGGAACTACCTCCAGGAGTCTATCCGAAGGTTGTCGTCCTGCAGCCGGACACAAAAAAAAATGAGCAAGAACCACAAGCATGATTAGTTTGCTTTGTGTGTGGCTGATGGTCCTCTCAGCTCTCTGGACACGCCAAATGTACTCGTTTATGTTTGTCATATTGAGAAATCCATGTTAGAGGGTAAACAAAACAACGTCAAACATTGTACCTCCATAGAAGCTTTGGCAAATTTCGAATGCAATATTAGGTTCATGATTGACAGGCAAAATCATGAGTGCAAGACTCCCACACCTAAGGATTGAAGCGAAGTCCTCAATCGTCGGGCATATGTGCATTTCCCCAATAACAAAAGAACGAGTCTGCGTATTCCATCTGCTTTGCATGTAGGCCATCATTCTGCCGTGAACGTTTATTCGTTGAACGAGGTAGAATCTCATCTACATGATAGACACTAAAAGGGATAGGGTCATCGTTGATCAGACTGAAGTATCGCTCCAGTTGTTGCTGCGATAAAACCAGCATGTCTCGGTCCATCTCTACCTCCATCTTATGAGTATTACACTAAATGAATGAAGAGAATGAATCTAGTGTAGACACCGGTAGAGAGAGATTTGGGAAGGAGAGAGTTAAAATAGAAAGAGAGGTGAGAGTGAGAGTGGAGAGTGAGAGTGAGAGTGAGGGTGTGAGAGTGATGATGTTTATCAACAGTAGTTGAAGTAATGAATGATTTTTCATTCATGAATTCACATCCTTACATAACTCTGGTAGGGGCATTACATGTTGTAAAGATATCTTCGTTTAGGAATTTGAAAACATATAGTTAAGAAGATATATTCGTTTATGAATTTGATAACATATAGTTACGAAGATATATTCGTTTCTGATTTTAAAAATATAGCTTGTACCCTAGAAGACATAAGAAGATATCTTCGTTTAGGAATTTGAAAATATATAGTTAAGAAGATATCTTCGTTTATGAATTTGAAAACATATAGTTACGAAGATATCTTCGTTTATGAATTTAAAAATATGGGTACAAGAAGACGTAAGAAGATATCTTCGTTTATGAATTTAAAAATATGGGTACAAGAAGACATAAGAAGATATCTTCGTTTATGAATTTAAAAATATGGGTACAAGAAGACATAAGAAGATATCTTCGTTTATGAATTTGAAAACATGTAGTTAAGAAGATATCTTCGTTTTTGAATTTGAAACCATATAGTTACGAAGATAACTTCATTTCTGAATTTAAAAATATGGGTACAAGAAGACATAAGAAGATATCTTCGTTTTTGAATTTGAAAATATATAGTTAAGAACATATCTTCGTTTATGAATTTGAAAACATATAGTTACGAAGATAACTTCGTTTCTGATTTTAAAAATATTGGTACAAGAAGACATAACAAACATCAATAAATTATAAGTTATAATTCCATAAAATACATTAGTACACTAATGTCAATTGACCAGTTACACATAAGATTTACTATACAAGTATAATTCTGTATAACACATACAAATCTCTAAAATCTTGATCTAATTGTCTTCTTTAACTTAAACCTATTGACATTGTGCTCAGACATAAGAATTCTGTATAAATATTTGATCCTCAATGTACTCAAAGCTTTTTCGGCCTTCAAAAAAATAAGAGAAAGTATAAGAACATATATAATTTTTAAATGTCATAGACTAACATATGGTATAACACTTACATTTTCTTCGTTGATGTCAATATCCCAATCCTTCACCGCTCCTCTATATGTTTCTATATGTCTCATTAAATATACACCACAGTCTTTCTTGTTTGTATTGTCTTGCCATTTCAGCTTTGGGGCCGTTATCCTGTATTTTTTAACCTTTTCAGCAATTTTTTCTAGGCCTTGCCTTTCCAAGAAAGTCTCAAAACTATCAATGTGTTTATTCAAAGTGGTATACTTGTCCAGAATTTTCATTTTATGCAGACGACAGGAGTTGTCTAGTATATCGATTCGGGAGGCTTTAGTATTCACACATACAAGATAGAAATGATCGGAATGGACGACAGGTAGGAATATCTGTAAAAAGAACACAAACATTTATTATTTGATTGCATACTCGTTACTTGGAATTGAGGGATATGTACATACCAGGTCAGCGAAAATTAGGTCTTCTTTTGAGACTTTGAAGTTTATCATGTCTTCTTCAAGGGCTTGGCAAAATTCGAAGCAAGTAAACTGCATATTAACCGACAAAATAAGTCTAGAGTATCAAAGTCAAGTACATTGAAGGATACATAGCACAAAAACAAGAGAAGCACTTACATGTGATATTGTTGAAAAACAAATTATTCGTTGTGCATGCCTTGGAAACCTACTGAATTTGTAGTGCACAAGTATGGCCATGGCGTCCACCACTTTGCTCGCAATTTCTTCCTGCAGTTTCACTGTTTGAAATAGTTGACGGGTAATATTACCCGGTGCACCTTCGTACAGAACGTCACTGCAAAATAGATTCATTTAGAAGAACATAACTACTTTCATATTTCAAATTTCTAAAAGCATGCTAAGTAACTTACCTTTCAGCCAGATCTTCAGAAAACACAAAATCGGCCAATCTCTGTTCCTTGTTGGTTATTTTGTGGTCCAACTTATCCGCAACCTCTTTCATGTAAGGGGATCGAAGGTGCACAGGAATTTTTGTGATCTTCCTCTTAGGATAGTCTTTAATGTTGACGTGTCCCCCCCCATCATCTTCATCTTCATCTTCAGAAGATTCAACAGCTTTAGAAGCCTCACCCTGTTCCTTCCCTTCACCCTGATCATTTGGTTCAGCAGTGGGTGACTAAACTTTGTTTTCCTCAACCTCCTTCTTCCGTTCACCCTTATCATTTGGTTCAACAAGGGGTGACTGAGCTTTGTTGGGCAGAACTGCATCCTCAAGATCTTCCTGTTGAATAGGGAGTGATTGATCTTCATTGTGCAGAACTGCATCCTTAAGATCTTCCTGTTCAACAGGGAGTGATTGATCTTCATTTTGCAGAACTGCATCCTCAAGATATTTTTGTTGAATAGGGAGTGATTTATCTTCATTGTGTAGAACTGCATCCTCAAGATCTTTCGGTTGAAGAGGGAGTGACTAATTATCTTGATTGTGCTCAACTGAATCCTCAAAATCATTCGGTGTTGCACGGGGTGATGGATTATCTTCATTGTGCTCAACTGAATCCTCAAACTCATTCAGTGTTGCACGGGGTGATGGATTATGTTGATTCTCCTCAGCTGCATTCTCACGGGTGTATTCAACCAGGGGACTACTGATTTTCAAGCCCGCACTCTCTAAAGTGTCCCCAAGTGCCTCACTTGGAGGATCTTCCCCACTTACATGAACCTCAGCATCATTCACCACCTACAAGTGTTTCATGAACCCTTCAGACTCTCTTAGATTCAGGAAACCAGCTTTAAAAAAAGGCTTCGGATCAATGTTGCGTTTCTCCAACTCCCCTGATAGGTAATTAAGCTGTTGGGCTGTATCTTTAAAAGTTTGCAGAATTTTGGATGTCAACATCTGTAGATTATGAAAAACATATTTTATTAGTCTCGAAACAAAAACTATAGACAAATGTGAGTCAATTTCTTGTTTCCACATACCTCATCATCATCTTCATTTACTTCCACCAAATCAACTGGATTCTCAGGTTCTTTATCTGCTAGGCGCGCCCTTGCCCTGCCCAGCCCAAAACCCCCGGCACGAGCTTCTAAGGTGGTAAACTCTAACAATGTGATGTCATCCCAACAAGAGATGAATGAAAATTTCCTTTCATAAGGCTGACGTACACATTCCACAAAAACACCATCTAGGTAGCAAATCTGGAGTAATGGAATGGGAAACATGTTAGTAAATATTTGATACCTATAATTATAAATCATATACAAGAGAGGAATTATTTACCAATAAAATGGTTAGAGGTCCATCAAAATATGGATTTTTATCTTTACTTTCTTTTTCTTTCCAACTTCTTACACTTTCAACCAATCGTTGTAGTGTGAAGTTGCACCAGTTCAGCTCCTTTATGTTATCAGCATCCATTAAGGATTTGAGAATTTTGAACCTGAAATGAATAAAATACATGTGTGAATAATCACAAATACAATTAGATATATAATAGGTTTGAATACATGTTTACCTGGCTCGTGAATTTTGAACTGGACATAAAAAACTTGAGACAACAAAGACAACAAAGTCGATTTTGAAATCGTTGTCTGCACTTGTGTTACTTAATATCTTGGGTATCATAGAAAGTGTTTCAGGAGCTTTTGAGTCTTCCCCGGTCCATCTGGTCTTCCAATCCCTCAAGAAATTAAAAAAAATCAGGGTCCTTAGTCTTGTCCCCCCAGCGGACTCAACTACGTTCATTGGCTCTCTCGGGAGGTTCATCACGAGCTGACGAGATCTTCATCGATAAGGATCTCCTCATTGTTGGCCAATACCAGAGAACTCTTATCCGGGTCAAAAGATTTGATAACGTGTCTCGAAAAATGCCTCGGGCAAGTGGAGACACCCAATGTAAGAAGAGAACCAAACCCGATTTGCTTCACAGCTTCCCTCTGTTCTACGCTCAATTTAGGAATCATTTGATAAAGGCCATGAGGGGATGATCTTGTTAGAAATGCCACTTTCCTTTTTTTGATGGTTTTGGTTTTTTGGGGAGATGGTGGTAAATCTTCATCGACTGGTGTAGTACATGGAGCAATATTAGTGGTTTCTGGGGGTGGTGCTGGTAACTCTTTATCGACTAGTGGAGTGGATGTAGGAATAACATTGGTTTTTTTGGGGGGAAAAGGTGGTGGTAAAATCTCATCAACATGTGTAGTACCTACAGCAATATCAGTAGCTTCGACAGCAACTGTGGAAACTAATTCAGCAATCGATGACTTCGTATTCGTCTTCGTGTTCGTCTTCGTATTTCTCTTCCTCTTCCTTTCATATGTAACCAAGTTAAACCTCGAAGTCATTATTTTCGGTGGGATAACATAAATCAGTATTCAACTAAATAAATGGAATCAACGGGTGTAAAATTAGTAGAAAATATATAAACACAATAAGATTAACCTACCTCTCTGGTTTATTGCGGGGATTGACGTTGGATACAGGATTGTGGGCAGTTACGTTTTCGTTTATGTTGTTACAAACTGACAAAACGACCTATCGGGAGTCGAAGGTATCCACTTCCATGTTGTTGCCTTGGTTTTCTGACATCTTCAGAAAAAATCCTTGTAGAATAGAAGAAATCTCTAGGATTTTAACGTTGAATATTTGATGATCGTCGGGAGATAGAGAGAGAAGAATATGAACAGTTGCTTATGAAAATGAAGAGTGGGATTGTAGCGGGAAATTGAAATTATAACAATAAGTAATTGAATCGAAGAAATATTCGTTCTATATCGTATCCTCGTAAAAAAATTCATAAATTATTTTAAATATAAAAATAAGTAATTGAAGCAAAGATTTATTCGCTGCATGTAAATTCCCTCATTAAGTGTATTTACATGAGAGGTAATCGGTCTTCTCATGGGAGGGAAGGGGGTTTTACATGAACGTAAGGTTTACAATAATTGAAGCGAAGATTTATTCGCTTTAAACAGTCTCCTCGTAAATTTAAAATTGAAATTTTTTTAAATATTAAATTATATAATTTAAGCGAATATTTCTTCGCTACAAATCATCTCCTCTTAAATAAAAATTACAAAAAAAAGTTTAAAACTAAAATGAAGTAATCGAAGCGAATATTTATTCGTTGCATATTATTTTTAATAAATTTAATTAATATTTAATAATGCAAATCGTATGCTCGTAACATTTCATAAAGAAATTAAAATATAAAAATAAGTAATTGAAGCGAATATTTCTTCTCTGCATGTCATGTCAAAAAAATTGAATTAATATATTTAATAAATGGAAATATAAAATTCATGTTAATCTTGGTCTTTACATACATGAGTAAGTGTATTTCCATGACAGACAAGCGGTCTTCTCATGGGTGAGTTGGGGGTTTACATGTAGGTCAGTTTAAAAATAATTGAAGCGAAGATTTCTTCGCTACTGAGCGTCTCCCCATAAATAAAAATTTAATAAAAAAATTAAAAATAAGAGTGAAGTAATTGAAGCGAAGATTTCTTCGCTGCATGTCATTTTTAATAAATTGAATTAATATTTAATAAATGGAAATATTAAATTCATGTTAATTTTAGTCTTTACATACATGGGTAAGTGTATTTCCATGACAGGCAAACAGTCTTCTCATGGGTGGGTTGGGGGGTTTACATAAATGATAGGGATCCTGGGGCGAGGAAATCGTCGCTCCCTTCGCTTTTCACTCTTCCTTCTCACATGGGGCCCGGAGAGAAGTGATCTTCGCTGGAGCATATGAATAATATATTAATTTCGTGCGTTAACTGGCCATTCCGTTAACGGCGTCTGGGGTGAACCCGAAATGAAACCCGGATTCCGGATTCTTCCTCCCTCCATCTCCTACCCAGATTGATTTATTAATATAATAATAATGCTGCAATTTGATTGGTCTGCAATAGGGGAACACGGGAATCGGTAGCAGAAGATCCGGATTGCAATGAAATGCATAAGAAAATAGTTGTTCAATTAGTCGCACGTTGACTTATTTATACTTGCGATAAATATAACGACATTATTTTCAATAATATTCATTATTTAAATGACATAAGGGAAATAGCCATTAATTCAATCGAGAAGTAGCAAACAAATAACAAAATCGGAGTTCACAATGCAAACCACATAATAATGTTTTATATATTCAATATGATATTAGAAGTAGTCGTTGAATCAATCGCAACAAGAACATGCCAGATGCATTAGTTTAAATTAAATTGCTAACTCAAATGAAAATAAAAAAAAATAGTTCAGAAAGACATTACTTATTTTATGACAAATTAACAAACAATAAAATCCTTACTATAATTAGGTAAGATTTTTTTAATATTAGGACAATTAGTTTTATAACTTGTGCTACTTAGTTTGACATTTGTTTATTTTTTTACTTTGTTTTCACTTAAATCCTTTAAACTACTCGCTAAATAAGTGGTAATATCAAGTAAAGATTTCTAACTAACTTTTATACATGCAATTACGTAACGCAACACTAAATAGGTTGCGAGGTACATTGTGAAATATAATATTTTTCAATACAGGTGAAAATATATGCAACCAAATTTAGAATAAACGTTTTTGCACAAATATACAACTAAAGTAATCACTTACATATATAATAAATTGCTAAATAAATAAATCAATTATTGTAATAGGCTTTGCATATTATTTTCCCATTATAATAGTGTGTCAACTTGCAAAATAAATTGTAATTTCAATCTAATTTTCTAGAGTGCAAAACGTGTTGCATTTAATTTTAAAACATTATTACATAGTTACAACCTATTTAGCAATTTAGAAAATATTCTTGTTACAAATAAAATCAGAAATTATAAGACCGGAAAAAACATGAAAATTAGAAAAATTAATATTATTTAGTGACCTTATTTGCATTTACTTGTTGATTTTTTGGTTGCTATGTTTTATTTGTATGAAATCTTAAATGAAATTTCACTGAAATAAATTTTAAAAATTACTCACTCTTTTACCAATATATTTACTAAAAAAATAAATTTTTAGGTTTGTATCATTTTTTGTTGATAAATAAGTTACAATATTTTTAATATTTTGACTTTAAATTACTTAAATACTTGCTGGTAAAAAATTGCATTAAGTCAATTTCCATTACAAAAATAAGTTGTTATTGGATAGGTTTGTATCATTTTTTGTTGATAAATAAGTTACAATATTTTTAATATTTTGACTTTAAATTACTTAAATACTTGCTGGTAAAAAATTGCATTAAGTCAATTTCCATTACAAAAATAAGTTGTTATTGGATATTTTTTTTAGTGTTAGACCTATCATTCTTCAACACAGAATGAAATTAAAACCAGTGATAAAGACTATAATTGATTAATACTTAGGTGCACTGTGAACAAAAGTGTAACCATGACTCAAATAGAGAGAAATTGCAGCAATTATAGAATGAGTAAATTGAAGTAATTAAAATTTTGTCAATTATATACACTAACAATAATGAACATCCTAAATCAACATATTGTCACAACATATTCGATAATATACAGAAAGAGATAGAGCAAGTGAAAGAGAGACATGGAAGTTATTGTAAAATCTATCTCGGAGAGTGAATAATTGGAATCGTTGGTATGATGATGAGATTTTTTAGAATTCTTAATAGGAACATACATGGTAGGAGTGGAGCCAGGCTTGCTGATGACCTCTATTTTTTAGTTTTTAAATTTTTCCTCTTCTTTTCCTCTCCATAGAGCGGAAGAAAGTAGTTCATTCTTTGTCTTCACCATTACCCCTGAATTCTATAAACGACATCTCTCACTCTTACTCTCACTCTCTAAATACCAAATCAAGAAAAATGTAAGGAAGCTCGAGAATCATAAGATTCTTTTTAATTGTTAACGTTAGCTACAGAAGCAATGTCGGAGATGGCGCAATTGAGGAGAACGACCACCAGAGAGACACTGCCTACACAGATTGGTAAGCTCTAGACAATATCGTCGTTGTTGGAAATCCAATTTGCTAGTTATTATATCCGGTCCAAGAGAAACTTCCCACTTCCATTTAACTTAACTTCATTAATTTCCACTCTTTTATATACATAACGAATAAATACAGTTTAAGAACTCAACTAGTCAATATTCAAAAGAGAAATGATACGGGTAACATCATTGTAACGAAAGCAATGTTATGAATTCGATGTGTCCTATCACATGTATAGGAGAGATAAAAGAAAAAAATCCAAGCATGCCTCTTTGTCCTCTCTTCTCTTTCCAAAAAAAGATATTTTCAAACAGTTAATTTCTCTATCTGGCGACTTCCTTCTTCAGCGACTTCTAATTGTTAAAATTATCTGAAATTGATTAAGACATCTTCAGAATTAAGGCAATCATTTTGTATATTGCTGCTTATTCAGATCACTAATTTTGTTGATAGTTTCTCTTCTTTAAGTATGTACGTATTTGGGAAATGGAGTAATGTGCGTGCATAGTAGGGTACTACTTTGAGTGACAATGTCCGGAGGTGAATATAACTATATACAAACATATACAGCATCTTTTCCCAAAAAAAACATATACAGCATCAGGGCGAGAATATGACCAATAAAGGATTCACATATATTATTAATATATTGGATCGAGGTCAGGGGCGGAGCCAGGATTTGAAACCTATTTGGGCTAATTTTTTATTAAAAAATTCTATCCAGGCTAGTTTTGTCGCCAATACTTTTTAGCGACAGGAAATAACCAATAACGACGGTAATGTACCGTCGTTATTGATTAAATACATATAGTCTGTTTGGGGCTACCCGGGCTACAGCCCGGGCCGGCTTGTACTTCGCTCCGCCCCTGATCGAGGTCCGTAGGTCGATGATTCAGTTATAGTCGCTCTAGTAGACACCATTTGTCGTATGTTGATCGTCGTACCAGAGTAATCAACGGAGATTATGGAGAAAATGTCCTTGCCAAAAGTGCTCCGTTGAAATGGGCTTTTCTGCTTATTAGTTGCCTCATTGGCCTTGCGAGTGTCTGTGTTGCTGCCTTGCAATGAGTCTAAAAAACGATATTTTTTTTGAAAAAAATTAGAATTTTTTTTAATTTTTTTTTTTTTGCATGTTGAGTGTTTTCTTCCGTTAAAAAACTTATTTTAAAAAAAAATAATAATGTTCAGCGCATACGAAGTCCATATTCAACGCCTATGAACTCCATGTTTAACATCTTTTTTTAGTTAAAAAAACCTCTCTTTTTTTTCCATTTTAGCACCTATGAACTTCATATTCATCGCTTTTTTCAGTTAAAAAACATAGTTTTTTTACAAATATTTTTCATGTTCAGTTCCAATAAACTCCTTATTCAACGCCTATAAACTCCATGTTGAGCGTCTTTTTCAAATAAATAAACTTATTTTTTTTCAAAACAAATTCATGTTTTTTAAAAGAACATGACTATATTTTTACAATGCCATGTTCTTTTAACTATTAAGTTTAAAAAACTTTATTTTATTTTACACAAATTCATGTCCTAATATATTTATTCATTAAACAATAAATGGAACATATGCATCCATCATTATAGTGTTCATATTATTTATTTAAAGATTTTATTTATTTTATTTCATTTAATTAATTTAATATTAATAATTAATTATATTTAATTTGTTTAAAATATAAATAAATTTGAACTTTGAGATAAAAATAAATATACAATTTGATTTAAATGATTAATAGGCTTGTTAAAAATAATTAAGAAAAGTAAAAATAAAACAAAGAAAAATAAATAAAAATAAATATTATATAATTATTTGGTTTTAGGGCTCTTAAAAGTATAAATAAAATTAATAAAAATGGTTAATAATAAAAGGTTAACAAAACTTTTTTTTTAGTTTTTGCCACGCTTATTATGTATTGTCAATTACTAGTCACCAAATGAATGTTTTCGTGTATTGATTTTATCGTAAAATCCTTGTATGTGACGTGTTTTGATTTGTTGTGATTTAGTTATATTTTTGTTTGGATCATTTTGTCTATTGAGACATCTACGTCGTTGTTTTATTTCATTGATATTAAATGTTTTTCTTTATGGTGTATTGAGTGATTTTTCTTTAAGAATTTAGATTCGGATGATTTATTTAAGACATCTTAAAACTTCAGAATTGAAGACTCCTAACTTCAATACAGACCTTCTATATGTATATTCCCTTAATTTATTTTGAGTTTCATAACTTTCATGTCATCATAAAGATATGTATATTCCCTTAATTTATTTTGAGTTTCATAACTTTCATGTTACGAGGCCTCGTTTGATGAAAGGGTTGTTTTTATCCCAAAACTTAAACATCTTATCATCCATTAAATCAAATAATTTTATTATTTAAATATTAAAATTATCCTCTAATTAAATTTAATATTATTTTTATTAATTATCTTAAATAAAAATTAAAACTCAATATAAATTCAACTTAACACACTATATTATCTAATATAATATTTAAATTTTAAATAATTCAAATAAATAAATAATTATACTAAACAATAAAGTTAATATATTTAACTAACAAATATTAATTAATTTATAAATATGCCTTATCTTTTATATCTCTTAGATTACATTATAAAATTTATTTTCATATAAATAAATTAATAACTTATTTCATTTAAAAAAAATTATATTAAATAAAAATAAATTAAAAATAAAAATAAAGTATAACCTAATATAAATATAAATTTAAATTTTAAATAGTTTAAATAAATAATTATACTAGAAAATAAAGTTAAATACATTTAAATAAAAAATATTAATTAATTTATAAATATATCTCATTTAAATAAAATATTTATAAAAAAAATTATTTTATTTTATTTTGGTATAAACAAACTTTAAACAAATATTCTAAATAAATATTTAAATAATTTTTGGTTATTATCTTATAAAATTTATTTAATGTAAAATTTTTATATTAATTATATTAAATAAAAATATATACACAATATAAATAAAATTATAATATACTATATTATGTTATATAATATTTAAATTATAATAGTAGTGATTTATAAAATTAGTGTTTATTTAATTTTTTATTTATGTATTAATAAAAATTAATATTAACATATCTGTAATTTTTTTATTATATTTTAAATTTTAATTTAATATAAATTAAATTATTTTATTTAAAAAAATATTATTGATTATATATATATATATATATATAGGATAGAGAGAGGAGGGTATAATTGGAAAAAAATAATTAAAAACTTAATTTTTTATCAATTTTATAAAAACAAATATTTAAAAAACTCCAGACTTTATCCAAATAACCCATTCATCCAATCAAACAAGCTCAAAGATATAAAAATTGATATTTAAAACAAGCTCAAAGATATAAAAATTGATATTTAATTATTAGGCTTTTACAATGGTTGTATCACTTTTTAAATAATTTCAAATTAGTATGATATCCTACTTATTACTAAACTGAGATTATAATAAAATAATTAATTTGACCTTTAATTAGTTTTCAAGTTAATTCAAGTTTAGGTAAGGGCCAAATTATATTAAAAAAAAGTAAATAAACTAAACTATATAGGTTTATTTATTTTATTAATAAAAAATATGTTATTATCTGCAAAATTTAACAGGTATTTAAAACCATAGATAAAAACATTACTATTAACCACAGTTAATACTTTCAATTTTACAAATATAAAACCTTAGTTAGAAGTTCTATTATTAATGATGGTTTATAAAAAAAAAACGTGGTTAATGCCATAATTTTTATTGATTAATAATAAGACTTTTAACCGCAGTTTTATATACATGTAAGCACTAAAATTTTACCTACTCAATTATTGAATTTTAAAAGTATTATTTTGAATAAATAAAATTTAAAATAATCAAGGCCAGAGCATTATTAATAATTAATTGGAATAATAATGATAGTAATTAAACATCAATTAATTAAAATATAAGGTCAAAACAAAATAAATAAAATAATTAGAGAAAAATAATGTATACATTTTATGTCAAATTAATTTTAAGGGGTCAAAAGAAATTAAAATAAATATTTTAGGATAAATGTTATATCCAATTTTATCCCAAATAAATTATTTATAAAACCCAAAAATATGTAAAAAAAAAATAGACAAAATAAATATTATGTCTATTTAAAATATTTTGTAGGTTAAAAACAAAGTAAATGGATGAAAGAAAAATGAATTTCAAACAAGTCTTAAGGTTGAAAATGGAGCGTGATCTGTTGCAGCTGAAATCGGAAAAATTCAGTACAACAAACCCTACAGTTCATTGAATGAGCGCTAGAATATCATCCAACTGTTGGAATTATTTCCAATATTTGGGTACATATATAATTTAATAATTGTATATTAGTTGTTATCATAATAAAGATTAAAGCCCAAATAAAGTGATCTATTAAAGTATAAAGGTTATGGGCTTATTTGGACATCTATAATAAATATGGGGACATATTTGTGTAGAAGCAGAAATACCATTCATTATTTCGTTGATGGGCCGAATAATAAATGGGTATATTAGGGCTAGGTCCCCAACCCATATAGATAGCCAAGCCTATTTGTTTCTCTCATCCAACAATAAGGATTTAGTTCATCTCTCAAGAACTCTCAAGAAGGCTATCGATATAGGGTTGGAAGACTTAAACCCCACCCACATCAAACATTCCGATCCAGGTCCAGATCCAGAACGAGAAGATCCACATTCAGATTCAGGTCCAGATCCAAGAACAAGAAGAAGAGAATAACGAAGAACGGCTTAATGAACCGTTCTTCATTAAAGATCCAGGTACGTTTCCGCAATTACAGTTTATCTCGATTTATTGACATAGAGAATTAAGAATATAGATTTAAGGATTAAAGATCTAGACTAAAGATTATAACAAGTGGTATCAGAGCCTCTCTATGTCGATCTATTGAGATTTAAGTTTATAAGAATTTTTAAGAATATGATTAGACATTTTTTTTGTTCTTGATCTAATTTGGCTAGAACGGATAATGATAGAATGAATTAATGAATAGTAACAACAATATTTGATGTATATATTAATCTAAAATTTTGGATTAGATTAAAATAAAGAAAAGACATCAAGTATCTAAATAATTTATTAATATATTTTGTTTAAAGAATTATGATTAAAGAATGGTTCATATTCTCTAATTAGATATAATATGTGAATATTTAATTAATTAGAAAGATATAATAAAGAAGTTAAAATAAAGAACTGATATGTTATAAAGAAAGATATTTGAAAAGGATTTGTTAAAGAATATTTGTTAAAGCATGAGGAAGATGAACAGTTTAGAAACGATCTTTATTAAATTATATGTTATAGTAAAGAATTAAAGACTCTATACATCTAAACGATTTTTTAGAAATCATAAAGAATAAACGGTTTTAGAATCATAAAGAATAAAGAAGATGGAAAAGTTTTATTTCAAGAATTGGATTTAATTATTAATTTGAAAATAATAATTCAAATTAATAACCTGAATTTATGTCATAAAAAGAGAAATATATGGTAAAGAAGTTGAATTTTTTTTTTAAAGAATTGGTCAAATTAATATCTATTTATTATTAATTACATAATTAAAGAGATATTAATAAATATATTATATATATTTCGGTTATATATATATATTTTGAGTACGAATTAATTAAGGAAAATTGAATTTTAGAATAATAATTTATTATCATTCTAATTATATAATAATTATATAAGTAGGTAAGGAATTAAGGAATTCAGTTTTGGAATAATATTATAATTATTATAATTAATTTAAGGAATTAAAATAATAATAATAATATATATAAGGAATTAAGGAATTCAGTTTTGGAATAATAATTAATTATTATAATTAATTTAAGGAATTAAAATAATAATAATTATATAATTATGTAAAGAATTAAAGAATTCTTTTTTAAAATAATAATTAATTATTATACTTATTATAATTAATTTAAGGAATTAAAATAATGATAATATTATTTTAATTAGTTAAAGATTGAATAAATATTTATTCCTGAAATAATTGTTAATGTATTAATACATTTATATACAATTAAGAATAAAGTAAAATATATTATGGAATTCTAGAATTTTAAAACTTTAATATATATCTATGATATAGGTTATGATTTGAGAATTAAGTAAAGAAAAATAGTTACTTATCATGTTTATAATCTTTTATAAATATTGATTACATTAAGTTTGTAATATATTTAATGAATTAGTATAAAACGGATGTATCATCCATTTAATTTATGAGTATGGAATATATTAAGAAATTAAGAAAAAGTCAATTTATATAAATATATTCAGAAATTAAGAAAAGACAAGAATAAAGAGATTATTATTTTATTAATAATAATAATTTACCATTAAAGAATAAATAAATATCAATAACTTATTTATCAAGAATTAAGTTATTTATAATTGATAAATTTAGAATTTTGAGTAATCTGTGTAATTGATTATTTAATTATTTATTATATTTGGATGAATAATCAATCATGTTATATTACACATTCAAATATATATACATATTTCGGTCTTTATGTATATATTGTGTTGATTGATATTAAGAAATAATTGAATGATTAGTAAAATCACAATTATTTGTTTTGTGTAACACATATGGAATTTATGCAATTTTGATACATAAAACAACATTCGGATTTTCGGTGTTAATAACACATTCAAAATTTGGTACAATTTTAGGCCCACTTAAATTTGTAATTATGCGGTTGTTAATCGGCCCAAAGGAAGGTTAATAATTGGTCGGATTGCAAATTTAAATAATGTACAAATTATTAATTTATAGAACATATTTGTTTTATAAGATTAAGACGGTTGTGTTTGTAACTATGCGATTATTAATCGGATAAAAAGAAGTTTAATAATTGGTCGAGTTACACACTTAAAGTATGTACATAAGTTATTAATTTATTAAATCAATTAATTGAAGCAACATCCTACCAAAGTAGGCTCTATTGTGAAGGTTAATATGTTTTATAAATTAAGAAGGTAGTGTGTATGTATTTCATGCGGTTATTTAATCGGCCCAAAGGAAGATAAATAATTGGTCAGAATAACATTATGCACATGTGGTAATAAATATGTAACAATTATTCGGTGGGCCATGTGAATAATTGGAATATCCAAAGATAACCAATTATTTGACAGGACTTATTGTTAATATTTGATTACTACAAAAGAGTACCGTTTGCAAGTTAATATTTAATGTCCAAAGACTAAATATTAATGTTGCGTTTGGTATCTTATGATGAGACGTACCATTATTTTGAATTTATGTGATTATTAAAATTTTGTGAGTATGGTTGTTCATTTGTTTTGTTATCTAATCAAGTTAACACTTCTGCTTATAGAGATTATTTTTTTGTCAACATCTTAAGTTCATTTTATATGATATAATTTTTAATACATATTTAGAATTTGTTGTATTTTTAAGAATTATATCTAAAATGGTTAAAATTGCTAAGGGTATTATTAGAATAAAGATTTCATAAATAATATATGTTTTATTTTGTTTCAAAAGTAATGCATTAAAGTCAGAGTTACAATAATGTATTCTCATGCATCTAATTTGGATTTTCTTATTTACACTTAAGTTAATTGATGTGAATTGTAGTTGTCTAAAGGGAGACATAGTCTCTATTTGAACTCACATCAATTGTGTGTAAGAAAAATAAAAGATTGAAACAAAATAACATAAATAGTGTTCACTTAGCAAATACCTTAATACATAATAAAGAAATGAAGTTGTAAGAATTGCAGATATTGCACCTAAAAGAAAATTACTAAAGAAAGTGGTGCATAAAAGAATACATATTATAGTTTGTTTTGTTTGTTCTAAGAGTAATTTAACTTCAGTACTCATACACATTTAATGGTAACTTCAGTATTACTAAAGTAAATGTGTTGATGTACGGTTGAGTTAATTGTCAAAAGTCAATTGATGGTGAAAGAAACATCGGCGTGGGCATTGACAATTCATATTAAAGATGAAGAAATAAAGAATTACTTTAGATACTTTTTTTTATTTGGAAACAAACATTTATGGAATATCTTCATGTAATTGATTCATTTGGAAGGAAGAGTTAAGAATTACAACTTATATATGGAATAAAGATTCAACTAAAACAACTAGTAAATTCTTTTGGGGTTGTCTAGTTAAGGTCAGGCCTTATAGGTCTAAAGAAAATAAACTAGACTAAAGAATTTCTAGATGTTAATTATTGGATATTTTGAAAGATCTAGAGATAAATTTAGTCTCATAAGTATTTCAAGATTAGCCTTGAAAATAAATATATATACATAATACTCCTTAAACAAGAGTTTAATGTATGCTCTAGATTATATGAATCAAGAAATTAAGAATATTTATGATGTTGGACAAATACTTGAAGGATCCTGGTTTGGATCATTAAGAAAGCAACCAAACAACTAATGTGATATTTTAAGAACAAAAATTGCATACTCATATAGTGAAATCGAATCGGATAGAGATCATTTGGTATATTGATTCGAATTTTGTTGGATACTAAAACAGTCGAAAATTCGTGCCACATCATTTTAGTTTAAAGAATTAATTTTTGGAAGAGTGTTAAGTAGACACTCGAATTATTTCAAGTTGATGACAGAATTTATTAGGTGTTTTGTGGTATCCAATTAATGAATCTGACTGCAAAATTTTGTCACGAGGTTGCAAATTATGAATGATATAGAAAGACCACTAAAGTTATTACGTGACAATAATTTGCAGTTCTTTTACTTTAATAGTAATATGAGTTTGACTAAGTCGAACTATTTGGAAAATAAAGAATTCAGAATGTTTATTTATCTATTGAGCATATTTGGACAAACTCTAAAATTACGGATCCGTTCTCTAAATATTTGCTATCCGAGGTCTTTCATGAACATATTGTTCATATGGATATTACATATTTAGATGATATACAGTTTTAGTGGGAGTTTGTATTGTGATGCTTGTATAGATACAATTTGGAATTTATGTGCACATTAAAGAATTAGTTTCTAAAGAAATTAAAGATTTAGTTTTTAAAGAAAATCAAGATTTTAAAGTTATTCAGATTGATCTCTATAAGGAATAAAGGAGGACCAGTTGGTATTAGACATGTTAAAGATCACACTACATGTTAATCCACACTACACACCCATGTTTAATCTATGTCATTTGATTGTATTGACATATGTGACTATTGAGGGTTTAGTTACGAATTAATTTAACAAAAACCGCTTTAATCCTATGTTGTTATAATTATGGACGAGATTGATATAGATGTATTTGTAATGATAACAATATTTTGAGCTCTTAAGGTTGTAATATACAATTGAAGGAAATATTATATGACCCAAGTGGGAGATTGTTGGAATTATTTCCAATATTTGGGTACATATATAATTTAATAATTGTATATTAGTTGTTATCATAATAAAGATTAAAGCCCAAATAAAGTGATCTATTAAAGTATAAAGGTTATGGGCTTATTTGGACATCTATAATAAATATGGGGACATATTTGTGTAGAAGCAGAAATACCATTCATTATTTCGTTGATGGGCCGAATAATAAATGAGTATATTAGGGCTAGGTCCCCAACCCATATAGATAGCCAGCCTATTTGTTTCTCTCATCGAACAATAAGGATTTAGTTCATCTTTCAAGAACTCTCAAGAAGGCTATCGATATAGGGTTGGAAGACTTAAACCCCACCCACATCAAACATTCCGATCCAGGTCCAGATCCAGAACGAGAAGATCCACATTCAGATTCAGGTCCAAATCCAAGAACAAGAAGAAGAGAATAACGAAGAACGGCTTAATGAACCATTCTTCATTAAAGATCCAGGTACGTTTCCGCAATTACAGTTTATCTCGATTTATTGACATAGAGAATTAAGAATATAGATTTAAGGATTAAAGATCTAGACTAAAGATTATAACACCAACGCCTAACTGTTAACCGCATCACCCATTGCAACAAAAGAAACACGATATCGCGAAGTAGTGGAACAAATAATGTGCACCTTAGCGCCGTTAATTCAAACGCTAACAGAACGCCCACACAATAGAACGCTGACGAAACTCCCAAGCGTTCGCATTTCAGTTCGAAATGACGTTGTTTCCGCTCTAGTTTGTCTTCTTTCTCTCTACGAACATCAATGATCATCGGTAAAAACTTTTGGTTTTTTAAAAGTGAAACTCGGCCGATACTCAACCAAAACGTCTGATTCGAAAGTTGAAATGATCACCCTACAATCATAGGCTTCATCATCGTCTGGACGATCAAGTTGAATGAGAAACATACCAAATCCATTAATGGCGTTTTGACAGAAATTCGATCCACTTGATCGATCAACCGACATAAGGAGACTACAAATACCCCCTTAGGCAAAACGAATGCAATGATCATAATCACAAGCCTTAATTAATCCCATATAAAATCTGCCATTAAAGTTTTCAAATTTTTTTAAATTTTTTTGAAACTTTATATAAGGTTGTAGAGATCGGACTTCAGCATCACGAAGTTTCTAAAAGATATCAAGAGTGTTCTCCAACTCATAGTAAACTTCCAATCATGATTTAATTTAATTTATGAGTTTAAATTGAAATTATATATTTCAATTCGAATAGTTTTATGTATATACTGCATGCTTGTTTAAATTTTTGATTGAAAAAAGATCATGATATCATTTAAAAGCTTGTTGTCGAAACTAAATATGAATCAATCGATCTAAATCAAAAGTAACCAAATCAGGTTTATGTTAGAAAAGAGACCCAAAAATCTTTCTAACACATTTCTAAGGATGTTCAGAACATATCCAGACCAATTTCAAGCAATCTCAATCATGTTTGATCAAAAACTAAAATTTTTATTTCGTTCTTGAATTGGTCAAAATGAGCATCTAGTGTTCATGGTTTTATTTTCATTCAATTTTATGAAATATAAGGAAGCTATTGACAATCTCATTACACTTCAATAAACCTTAAAAATCAAAAACACGTTTTTTAAACATTATTCCAATCGAATGATACATCAGGATCATGTTATAAATGATCCTTGGGACTAGACGGAGATCTCCATGCCTTTGGATCGAAGGATTACAGTGATAGGATCGGTGCTAACAATAGAGACTAGGGTCTGGCTATTGATAACAGCTTATGATAAATGATTCGATAATAATCCCGTGAGGGATTAATATCTGTTTCTATTCTTCACAAATCGTTCTAACTCTTGAAACAGATTCAAGTGCGGAAGTGTTCATCGGATTTGAAGCTTTGAACTGATGAAAGATGAATAACAGAAAATAAAGAACACAGGGAGTTGTTTATGAATGTTCGGAGCAAATCATCCTACGTCACCCCTTCTTCCACAACTGGAAGGATATGCACTAAATACTCTTAATCGAATACAACTCACTGATCTAGCTAACTCTCAGTTGAACAAAACAACCTTTGTTCAACTTATAGCACTAAAGTTTTCTCATAGAAAAGACAATATGTAATTACAATGTATTCACAGCTAGATGGTAAGTGAGATGTTTAATTTCGAAAACTTTCTTGAATAGAAAAATGAGTGACGCAGCTACTCGACCATTGTCCTTTGTCTTCCATATATACTTGAAATACACCAACGGTCGAATCCTCCTTTTGGACACGTGACATGTGTCCGTTGGATGTACTATCCATGAGGTACTAGGTAGTACAACAATAATATATTCTTGAGATTGTGGTAGTATTATGTAGTACAAACAATTTGAATTATGGCGTACGTGGTGGTTGTTCATTTGTTGAGCTCTGATGCCAGCTGTCTAGAGGACCATCTACTTTGCTTAGACACCATCTGCTCATCTGAGACGTCCATCTGCTCATCTGATCATCTTAGATGCCTCATCTTGACCGTCCATCTGCTTAGACGCCTCATCTTGGTCGTCCATCTACTTAGATGCTGCTCATCTAGACGTTCATCTGCTCATCTGATCATCTTAGACGTCCATCTACTTAGATGCCTCATCTTGGCCGTCCATCTTCTTAGACGCCTCATCTTGGCCGTCCATCTGCTTAGACGCCTATCTTGGTCGTCCATCTACTTAGACGCCTCATCTGCTCAAGTTCGACTACCACGTCTAACTTGACATCCCATTAGACTACCACGTCTAATAGAGTTAGACTAGCACGTCTAATGGAGTTAGACTATCACTTCTAACTACGCATCCCATTAGACTACCACGTCTAACTACGCATCCCATTAGACTACCACATCTAATGGAGTTAGACTACCACGTCTAACTTCGCATCTTATTAGACTACCCCGTCTAATGGAGTTAGACTAGCACGTCTAACTACGCATCCCATTAGACTACCACGTCTAATGGAGTTAGACTAGCATGTCTAACTATGCATCCCATTAGACTACCATGTCTAACTACGTGCGTTGAGTTTGAGACGTCTACTCGCGCGCATTGACTTTAAGATGTGTCTGCAAATTAATAAAATTCTAATTATTAATTCTACGTCTGTCACCCGTGTGACAGGCTGGTGTACTTACCACTACACCACATACGATGTTGATATCTAAATATATATTTATATATTTGATATGACTAACAATTAGTGAACTTAGTTTTATCCATTTATTATCAAAAACCATTTCATCAGTCATTAAAATCAAGTCTGTTAAATTATTTTAAATCAATTAAAAACTTAACCCAACAATTTCTCCCTTTTTGATTATTTAAGCTAAATTATCAAAATCAGTTGAGTTCATGATTTAAATTCAACAATTTCTAAAATCTTAACCCAATAATTTCTCCCTTTTTGATAATTTAAGCTAAATTATTAAACCAGGTGAGCTCATAACATAATAACAATTTAGGCATTATCATAATTTAACAATTCTAAAATATTTCTAAGGTAAGAAAAATTAGACTCGGGAAGTGGCTTCTTGAAAATTCTAGCCACTTCAGGCTGTTGAATGTCATATGCTATGTCCGAGCAGTCGGCTGTCCAGATGTCGTTTAACTCTTCCAAGCTGCTTTCCTGTTTTACCTGCATTCAAAGACAATAAATCTAGTTCCCAATTTTCTTTGGGTCCGTGGGTTATTAGTCACTTGGGAATCCATACTTTGATTATTTTTATGGATTTCTCATGTTGTGTTGTGATCGGTGCGTATGATTTAGGCTTAGTAGACGTCTTCCTGCTAGCAGTTGATCCATTAACCTTAGAGAATGGTTTTGTTTAAAACTTCTTGACTTCTTGTCAGGTTTTGGTTTGCAAGAATTGCTGGAGGTTTTCTTCCTAGGTTTCATCCAGCTAACAGTTGGCAAAATATAAATAATCTCATCCTTTAATGTTAGATCCTCACAGTTTGGATCAATTCTTTTATTAGTTAAACAACCATTGACAAAACTTATAGCCTTAAGTTTGTCTTCCAATGGGTTTAACTTCTTAGATGACTGATCTGGGATAGCATTGTTAAATCCTAAACTGGATTTGCATCCGGCAGGCCTCAGCACACTTATCTGTTGTCTGACTGTATCTCTAGACTTCGTTCAGGAACTAACAACATATGTCAAACGTTGGTTTATAGAAAACAGAGTTTGAACCTTTTCCTTGAGCTTCTCATTCTCAGATGAGAGCTCAACCATTTTGTTTTCAAAAACTTCAGAATCATTGTTTTGAGAAGAAGAAGAGCTGTCAGATTTGTTTTTCAAATTTAGTTCATCAAAAGAGTCTGACATTTTCTTGTACTCAATGAACATGTTATTGAGTGCAGTAGTTAACTCATCTCTTGAGAATTCTTTAGAGGTGAAATCAAATATGTCATAATCAACTTCTTCTTTTATCATGAAGCGATTGACCTCTTCATCATCACTATCGTTGGATGATGAATCATCTGAGTCAACTTCTTCTTTTGGATGATGACAGTTTCTTGTACTCAATGAACATGTCATTGAGTGCAGTAGTTAACTCATCTCTTGAGAATTCTTTAGAGGAGAAATCAAATACCTCAGAGTCAACTTCTTCTTTTGCCATGAAGCAAGTGACCTCTTCATCATCACTATCGTTGGACGATGAATCATCTAAGTCGATGTCGGCTCACTTGGCTTTGCTTTCAGCCGCCATGAGAGTCTTCAACTTTCTTTCTTGTTCTTCTTCTCATATTTCTTTTTCTCATATCACTTCGGCTTGCTGCTTTTTTCCTTGAAGTGTCTCTTCTTCATGAATTTGCAGATTTTCTTCATGAAAAGAGCCATGGCATCGCTGCTAATCTGCTTAGCAACAACCTTCAAAACAGTGGCAGAAGGTGGATCCTCAGCGGTCACCAATGCCTTAGTGGCGATTGTAGATGTGGAATGTTTCTCTTCATTCCTAGAGTTTATCTCAAACTCATAGGCCTTCAAATTGGCTAGCAAGTCAAAGAGCTCCATCTTGTTGAGGTCTTTAGACTCCCTCATCGCTATCGTCTTAATATCCCACTCTCTGAGCAGAGCACGCATGACTTTGATCGCAATCTCTCTGTTGTTGTAAGTCTTGTCCTGAGTTGATAGAGAAGTGATAACCTTACTGAATCTTTCATCTAACTCAGTCATCGTCTCTCCAGGACGCATCATGAAGTTATTGAACTACTGTGTGGCACCTTGAGTCTGTTTTCTTTGCTTTGTTTGTTGCCCTCACACAGTTGAGTCAGCTTCTCCCAAATGTCTTTGGTAGTGGGGCATGTGATGATCTTGTTGAACATATTGTCATCCAATGTCTTATAGAGAATGTTTTTTGCTATATTTTCGAGGTTGTTCTATCTCTTATCTTCACTAGTCTACTTAGATCTAGCCTTCTCAATCTTTATCGGACATTCGGTGATGACAAACCACATGTCATCATCTATGGCAGCTAGATGAGCGTGGACTCTCGCCTTCCACACGACATAGTTCTTTTTCGAGAACATGGTAACATTGGTTGTAGAAGTCATCGACATGATTTAGATTCTTTTGGTGCTTGAGAATAAAAACGAGGCTCTGATACCACTTGATAGAATCAGTGCTAACAATAGAGACTAGGGTCTGACTATTGATAACAGTTTATGATAAACAATTCGATAATATCCTATGAGGGATTAATATATGTTTATATTCGTCACAAATCTTTCTAACTCTTGAAACAGATTCAAGTGTGGAAGTGTTCGTCGGATTTGAAACTTTGAACCAATGAAAGATGAATGATAGAATGTAAAGAACACAGGGAGTTGTTTATGGATGTTCGGAGCAAACCCTCCTACGTCACCCCTTCTTCCACAACTGGAAGGATATCCACTAAATGCTCTTAATCGAATACAACTCATTGATTTAGTTAACTCTCTATTAAACAAAACAATCTTTGTTCAACTTACAACACTGAAGTTTTCTCACAGAAAAGACATTATGTAATTACAATGTATTCACAGATAGATGGTAAGTGAGATGTTTAATTTCGGAAACTTTTTTGAATAGGAAAATGAGTGAATCATCTACTCGATCGTTGTCCTTTGGCTGCCATATATACTTGGAATACATCAACGGTCGAATCCTCCTTTTGAACACGTGGCATTTGTCCGTTGGATGTATTATCCATGAGGTACTGGGTAGTACAGTAGGAATATATTCTTGAGATCGTGGTAGTACAATGCAGTACAAGAAATTTGAATTATGGCGTACGTGGAAGTTGTTCATTTGTTTAGCTCTAATGTTGTTGTCTAGAGGACCATCTATTTTGCTTAGACGCCATATGCTCATCTAAGACGTCCATCTGTTCATCTGATCATCTTAGACATCCATCTGCTTAGACGCCTCATCTTGGTCGTCCATCTACTTAGATGCCTCATCTTGGCCGTCCATCTACTTAGACGCCTCAACTGCTCAAGTTAGACTACCATGTCTAACTTGGCATCCCATTAGATTACCACGTCTAATGGAGTTAGATTAGCACGTCTAACTACGCATCTCATTAGACTATCACGTCTAATAGAGTTAAACTAGCACGTCTAACTACACATCCCATTAGACTACCGTTTGTTTGAAATTTTAAAAAGAAAAATTAAATAAATGCCTCAAGCCAATTTCTAAAAATTTGAAAAAACAAATATAAAACAACTTCAAAATGTTTTTAGAATATTTTCATGAAAATATATTTTGATAAATGCCTACTTGAAATTTATTTTTTTAAATTCTAATGCATTAAATTGATATTTTTCAGGTACTTTCCTCAATAACCGTCGAAATCAATCACATGTACCAGCATTTAAATATTATTTTATAATTTTAAATGCAAGAACATGTGCATGTCTAGGATTTGAAATCAATCACATGTACCGTTTTTTAATAGGTACGGAGAATATATTTCTAAACCACTTAAGTATCACCAAACACCGAACATGAAATAATCTCTGGTCAAATATACGTTTATATACGTATATAAAATATTTTATTCATTTTAAGTGAAAAATTAATTGACAACTCTTTCATAAAAAAACAAATAATTTTTTTAAATATATTTTTTATTTAATTTAAAATACAAATTTCTCTCAATCCATTTATAATTTGATTATTCTAAATCTAAAAGATTATTTAAAATTTGTTCACACACTATTGTTATAATGTTAAAACTTATTTTTATAATTTTTGAAATAATATTTTATTAAAAAAGATTATTGATACACATATCAATGTTAAAATCTTTAACGTAAACCTTTTACGGGATTAAGGAATTTATGGGGATTACAACACCATCGTATTGACGATTTATAAAACCAATAAAAAAAATTTGAATGTGAGTAAAAGAAAAGAATATTAATTAATAAAGTGAATGTTAATAAAATATAAATCATTTCTTAATTTGTATTATTTTATAAATTTAATTAGGATGTAAGTTAAAATGATAACAAAGTATATAATTTGAATGTGAGTAAAAGAAAAGAATATTAATTAATAAAGTGAATGTTAATAGAATATAAATCATTTCTTAATTTGTATTATTTTATAAATTTAATTGGGATGTAAGTTAAAATGATAACAAAGTATATATTATCGTGTCTGGAATAGGAAATTGATTAATATATATTTAAACTATGAATATAAATATATAATAAAGTTTATTATCTTAAATTATTAATATTAAAATAAAAAAATATAAAAAAATTATTATTTTGATTAAAACAAATCAAATGTATTTAAAATTTAAAATTATATATTTTTACTATTAAATGTTGTTTTATATATTGTATTTAAAAAATGTTATTCGTATTAAAAGTCTTTGTTGGGATTAGTGTTGACAAAAGACACCGGGGTATGACTATTGTGAACAGCTTACGATAAACGATTCGATAATAATCCTATGAAGGATTAATATATGTTTCTATTCTTCGCAAATCTTTACAAACTCTTGAAACAGATTCAAGTGCGGAACTGTTTGTTGGATTTGAAGCTTTAGACAACTGAATGCAAATGGCAGAAAGTAAAGAACACATGGAATTTTATGAATGTTCGGAGATAAAACTCCAACGTCACCCCTTCTTCCACAACCGGAAAGATATCCACTAAGACTTAGATTCAGATACAACTCACTAAACTAGCTAACTCTCTGTTGAACAGAACAACTTCTGTTCAGCTTACAACACTGAGGTTTCTTATAGAAAATACAGTATACAATTACAATATAATCACAGCTAGAAAGTAAGAGATTTTACTTTTTGCTTGAGATAATTTCTTGAAGCGAATGTGTGAAGCAAAAAGTCAGTAAGTGTTGTGGACAGCTCGACCGTTGTCCTTGGGCTTCTATTTATGGTTTAAGTGCACCAACGGTTGAATATTCTTCGTGGACATGTGGCATGTGTCCGTTGGACGACCTCCTATAGTACGAGAGTACAATAGACTCTGAGTATTTGGATCGTGGCCATACCGAACAGGTAGTGCGCCGGATATCCTCTGATATTGTCTTGTACTGGGAATGTAATTGAGAGATATCCGCGTATGTGGCATTTATTCATTTGATAGAATCAGCTGGCTTGTCAGACTGCTAAAGACAGGAACATCAGACAATTGAGTGAACGTGGTTAGACGGATGCTTCCTTTAGAGGGCTGCTAAAGTAAGGCATCAGACGTTCTTCTTTAGACCGCGTCTAAATGAGTTAGACGTTCTCGTCTAACTACGCTTCCCTTTAGACATCGCCTATAAAGGAGTTTGACGTCCTCGTCTAACTACGTTTCCCTTTAGACCGCGTTTAAAGGAGTTTGATGTCCTCGTCTAACTGTGTTTCCTTTTAGACAGTGTCTAAAGGAGTTAAATGTCCTCGTCTAACTACGCTTCCCTTTAAACCGCGTCTAAAGGAGTTAGATGACCGCGTCTAATTACGCTTCCCTTAAGACCGCGTCTAAAGGAGTTAGACGTTCTCGTCTAACTATGTTTCCATTTAGACCGCGTCTAACTACGCTTCCCTTTAGATAGTGTCTAAAGGAGTTAGACATCTTCGTCTAACTACGTTTCCCTTTAGACCGTGTTTAAAGAAGTTAGATGTCCTCGTCTAACTACGTTTTCCTTTAGACTGCGTCTAAAGGAGTTAGACGTCCTCGTCTAACTACGTTTCCTTTAGACCACGTCTAAAGAAGTTAGACGTCCTCGTCTAACTACGTAAGACGTATAAGACAGATCGCGTTTGAAATAGTAAAGTCTTTTAGATTTGTAACGGCACAAAACAAATAGACAGTTTAGTTTGATTATAACTAAATTTAACATAAATTATCAAAATAATATCAGTATTTAATAAACTTGTTTCCTTAATTTATTTTAGTCAATTTGATTTGACTCAACCGTCCTACTATTAATTGTTAGTTTATAAAAATTATAAATAAAAGTCTTATTATATAAAAGAAATATATTGGTTTAATAAGATAGAAAAGTAACTATTAATATAATAAATAAAATATATAGATGAATAGACAAACTACTATAAAATTAAATTGGATATCAAATTTGACTTCATAATCTAAATGATTTTAGAAACTTAAATATTATATAAGTCATGATTTTTAATTTGTATAATTTTTAATTGAGATATAGTTGAAAAGATAATAATACATACAAAATTATACAAGTTTGATAAGTTTATCCTCAATCAAATAATGTATAAATATTAATAATAATATTATATATATTATTTATGTAACTAATATAATGGAGTTAAATTTGTTATAAAGAATTTTAAAATTATTATAGAGTTGTAATGTATATAAATATGACTATAGTTGTAGGACATTATATATATAAATATGATAAGTATAGATTTTATTAGAAACTTAGTTTTAGCAATGAAATAATTAATTTTTTAAAAAATAAACTAATTTACTTACACCATCTCCAACCAAAAACTCATTTTCAAACTTATTTTGGTGTAAATATCACATCAAACAGTAATTCTTCTTCAACCGAAAAACTCATTCTCAAACTCAATATAATATTTTTATAATATTGTTTCTTACATCAACCATTATAACATTTTAATATCACTCATATATTTTACAAACTTATAAATTACACCACAATATTATAATACCATTCAAATATTTTAAACTTAATTATAATTTAATTATAAAAATTTATTAAAAGTTCAAAAATTACAATACATGAACACAAAAAAATACATATGAATTTTATGTATAAATTTATTATAAATTTATGTTATATAAAAAATATTATTATAAATTTATGTTATATAAAAAATATTATATAAATGAATTAAATTAATAATTATATAAATAAACTTAATATAAAATATAGGATAAAAATAAAAATATAAAAAAATTAAATATATTAACAAATTAAAATATAAATAATTTATATAAATTAATTATATAAATAAGTTTAATATATAAAATTAATAAAATAAAAGTTGAAGGGCTAAAATATAAATAAAAAAAATATATGCGTCTGTGTACAGTAGCAACGCATATTTGCGTATTTTGGAAAGAGAAATTGGGATATCCCATTTTGCGTCTCCCTTTGGAGTATACGGCTGGAGAGGATAATCTCATTTTGGGTATCCGTTTAGAACTCCATTGGAGTTGTTTTAGAGTTAAATAATTTATATTTTTTTTAATGATGAGAGAAGAAATATTAATAAGATTTGTTTCTTATATTAGTATACTTATCTATATTTTTTTAACAATTTATAATTGATGTTATACTACATAAATATTTTTAAATAATTCTTCTAAATATATATAATCAAAACTTTTTGAATAAATTAAAATAAGTATATATAATTGTGAGTTATATATATATATTTTTTCATCTATCAGATTAATTAATTTTATATTTAAAATCTCAAAATATTATTTCTTTTTCTTTTTAAAAACAAGAAGATATTTCTATGAATGTTGGTGAACAATAAATATAATGACAAAGAACATCTTATAATTTTAGACTAAACAGAGTAAAGCCAAAGAGATAGAAATGTCCATAGACTACGTATGGCACGATCATCCCCTTGAAATCCGATCTATCACTAGTAGCGCCGCCGGCAGCTGTTTTGTGTGCTCCGAAACTGTAAATGGATACAACTACCGCTGTTCAAATTGTGATTTCTTCCTTCACATTTCTTGCTTCTTCTTCCCTCTCGAATCTCTCCACCCACTTCACCCAAATCATCCACTCTCTCTTCAAATCACCAGATCTAATGAAACCCCAATCTGCAATCACTGCAATCTCATTTGCTCTCGACTTGCTTACCGTTGCACCCCTTGTGGGTTCTCTCTCCACCTCCCCTGCGCCTCACGCCGCAACGCGTTTGATCTCAAGATTCACAAGCATCTCCTTTCCTGCTTTACCTCCCCGCCCAATTTATCGTCCTCTTTCATCTGCAAGATCTGTTGCGAGAATGGTTACGGATTTAATTTGGGTTGTTTGAAATGTGATTTTTTTGTACACGTTGAATGCGCTTATTTGCCTGTGATGATAACCAGCGATCGCCATAGACACCCGTTTTCCCTTACCTCCGTTTCCGCCGTCGACGATGGATCAGGGGAGTTTTATTGTGAT
>NW_025919179.1:0-996 GCF_907164915.1 Impatiens glandulifera
ATGGTAATATTTACGAGACAAGTAAATATACAACTAAACGACGTTAAATGGACTAAAGAGAGTAAATAATACTTCCGGTAAGGAAAGAAGAGGAACATGAGCTATCCGATCAGGTTCTGCCACGAAAAATATGAAGAGATCAGTATGAGCGCATTTCACATTTTCACTTTGCAGCCTAATATTAGAAACATTATGACGCACAATTCATGAATGGAAACGGGTATATATATATCATACACCGAAAAGAAGTACACAATGACGACATACATAATAAGAATAACTGGAAGCATGATTGAATTTGAGATAGCTTAAGTTTACACTGTTAGAACCACATTGGGATTTATGTTAACAATTTAAGTTCTAGGTTTAGAAGCAAAATATGGCCAATAAAGGGTAATCATATGGTATTTGTGAAATTCAAATCAAATAAATAAGGTGGAAAAAATTGATAAATCCACTCTGATACTGTTAATTGAAGAAACAGTCATAATCAAGTAATTGTACACTAGCTGAACAAAGTGTGAACCACAACTCAGAAAGTGTGGTCAGTGAGTTAAGATTTATGGATAATCATACTGGTATTCAGGTATCAGTTTGTTTAAGAAAAATGTGATGAGTTAGCCCAGAAGAACTTAGAATGAGCCTTCTTTGGGGCCAGAGTTTTTTTTTCCTACTGTAAAATACACTAGTCTATCAAATATTAACACTTTCTACTTCATCTACATTATAGTTAAAGACAAACCCAGAAAATTGTAAAAACTTACCAGGAAAAGTTTCAGGTTGACTAGTACTCCTGACAACAGTCGACGATCTCAACCATGAATTTAGGGGGAAGCTGATAAGCTGTGATCCGGAAGAGCAGAAATTTAACGAGAAAGGATTTGAGGCGGGAGAAGGGTGAACGAATGAACAGGGGATATGTGATGTTTGTAAGGTAAGATTTGTGATAGATGATGAGAGATAAGCCATAGAATAGGATATGAGAACCTTGGAGAT
>NW_025919180.1:0-2000 GCF_907164915.1 Impatiens glandulifera
TTCCATCAAACTTTTCCATATCAATCCTAGGACTTTTAGTGATAATATTCCTAATAGTTGTAGTCCCATGAAGAAGATTCCCATATAGTTTCTTCATCGTTTCTTTTGTTAGTTATGTTTATTGCTTCAAGATGGCTTCCGAATCGTTAAAAATTTTGATTGCATCAATTCGAGGCGTTTGGTCGCATCTTGTTGGAATCTCATAGTTTATTGATGTATGGGTTTGAATTGTTCTGCATTTTATTGTTGTAACTCTATGAATTTAGATACCAAATTTGTCTCCATTACCCTTTATTGTTCTTGATTTTCTTTATGCACCGTATTTAGTTGGTTTTATATGTTCGCTTCTTGTTTATTAGAGATATTTGCTTCTTGATCTGTTCGCCTAGCTTTTGATTGCTTTCTTCCATGTCTTATGATCTTGTCATTATTGTCACGATTTTTTGGAGGATCTTTAGCTCTAATACAACTTGTCGTGACCCACTCGTTCACGATCCAAGAAGTATGTCTTCCAATAATTAACGTAACTCAAACTAGATTATACAGTAGAATATATAGAGAAGAAGAATACATAAGTAGATAGAGAAGAACACATAAAAAGATAGATTGGGTGAAGAAGAACAATGAATAGAAAAAGATCAAGAAAATTAGTTCAAGATATTTGTAGATTAGAAGAAATGAGATATTTATAAAATTTCTCATGCCCTAATATTTATACTAGATGAATTGACTGTATTACGGTCAGGGGCGGAGCCAAGTACAAGCCGGCCCGGGCTGTAGCCCGGGTAGCCTTAAACAGTCTGTATGTATTTTATCAATAACGACGGTAAATTATCGTCATTATTGGTTATTTTCCGTCGCTAAAAGGCATTGGTGACAACAAACTATAAAACTAGCCCGGATAGATTTTTTTAATAAAAAATTAGCCCGGGTAGGTTTCAAATCCTGGCTCCGCCCCTGATTACGGTAATCATAATTACTTATAATAATTGTAAAAGTTGTCATGCCCTAATATCTTGAACCACTTCATTTGAGGTTACATGTTAGGGTTCACGGCAAATTCCTTATATATTTGTTTCCTTTTTGAGTTATTACAACCTAGTTCTTAACATCACACATCTTTGATGAATTAATCCAGTGTCCGATCTCTCTAGTAAATTTAGAGGCGACTTAGGGTTCCCATTATTTTCATCTTCTTTTCTTCATTAGTTGTTGCGGCTTATCTATTTCTTTGCAACAAGTGAGCTTATGTTATTATCACAATTGCTCGCAATGAGTTTATGTTTAAATCTCGTTAATCATTTATGTTTGTCAAACCTTTTATATATTCCAGTAACTTAAGAGAAGGTATTCCTTGAGGCTTATTGGTGAAGAGCGAGTTTGTTGAAGAACACCATATTAGCTGGAGGTAGGGGTAAGCATATCTTGGGTTGATCTAAACCCCAACCCTAACCCAAACCCAAAATATTAATTTGGGTAAGTTAATTTGGTTTGGGCTAGGTTAGGTTGAGTTTATGTTGAGTTTAATTTGTGTTGGGTTAGGGTTATCCAATTGATCCAAATTAAATAAATTTAATTATTTTCTATTTATTTAGTCTATGAAATTATTTCACACTTTTCTTACTCACTATATTGTTATTTGACCACTCATTACTTAGCAAAGGAAATAATCGGTGGAACCTGCACTCAAGTGGGGATAAATTTTATTTTTTTTTAAACTTTAACAATATATTTATTTTATACAGTTCAGTAATAGGAGAAACAAATCACAATTGTTGAAGCATATATACCATCAATAACACATCTCTTTAATATCTAGTTTGGTTTTAAAAATAAAGTTTACCAAAATCAAGGTCTTGCTTATTCATTCCACCTATTATTTCATTCATTAATTTATTAATTAAAATATCAAACAGATAAAAAAACATATTAAATATTTTATAAGCGTGTTAAACGAAATAAAACGTGGTAAACGAGCCAAAAACGTATTAAATGGGCCA
>NW_025919181.1:0-87002 GCF_907164915.1 Impatiens glandulifera
CTCTGTCCTAACTCAAGAACACCGGTCATCGGTCTCGGTTTTGACTCAAGAACACCGGTCTTTGGTCTTAGTCCGAAGCGAAGATCCGAGTGTTTCTTGGTCCCAGACCTACAGGATTCGATCATCGAGGACCAAGTGTTCTTGATTTGATCAAGAATTGCAGAGGCTTTAACTTTTCATACAGATCATGGAATCATGATCTGTAAGTTGCATATGATTCATATGATTTTGGAAAACAAAAACCCCAACCCTAATCACGATCATTCGATATGTACAAAGATCAATTTAAAAAAAAAACATTTTAGGTCAAAATTTGGTAACTTTTGAATTAGGCCATTTCAAGATCTGTTTTTTATTCCATTAGCTTTGAAATGATGAACATAGTTGAACACAAACAAAACAATAACATCAAAGCTTCACTGTAACAAATTTTAAAGATGAAATCAATTTTCATTTTTTCAAAAACACAATTTCATCAAACATGGTCGGGATGATGTTATAGTGATCAAAAAATTATCCTAACATGTTTACAAACTTGTTTAACAACTATTTGAATAAAGAAATCAAGATTAAAGAACAAAAAATGAATTTTTAAAAATTAAGATTTTCAATTCAAAATTTCGTTTTTTGAGTTTAATGTTGATTTGATCAAATTTCTTTCAACAAAAAGTTCATATAACATCTCGGAATTGATTCTAAACAAATAAATCATACAATTAAATCATAAAATAGATCAAACTGATCAAAATTGGAAAAATTCAATTTTCAATCACAATTATAATTATAGAGGTTCTAGAAGTATACCAACGATTAGAGAACGCTCCAAGGAATAGTTGAAAGATTTCCTAAAGCCTGTATCAAAGTTGGGATCACCGGAGAAGGTTTTCACAAAAACCAGTTCTTGACCAGAATTTAAAACATTGATTTTGACTATAATATGAGTTAATTGTTTAATGGATTGATAGATAAACACCTAAGGACTATTTATTGTAGCTTTAGATCGGTTGTGAATGAAGAATTCATCTTCAATTTGATGATCGGAGTTCTTATCCCTAATTTTATCCTAAGTCGTGGCAGCCTAGTTCTAAGGGAAGATAAGATAAATATGTTTGGGGCTATTATAGGGAAGGATAAGCCAAGCAGGTAGGAAGAAAAAAACGAAGGGATAAGGTGGAGAAATGACGGAGTTATCCCTTCCAGAAGAATCGTTGTCGATCAATCGCGTTTTCGGCGAGCTCCCTACATTGGTGAAGAAGACGCCTAAAACGACGTCGTTTTGATTATTGAACGTGTCGTTAGGCATTCTGTTGGAGCTCCGTCCGCATTTAGGCAATCAGGCTAACGGGGTTAGCGACCCGTTAGTCGCACATATGTGGACCGGGCGCGCACGTGCTCCTTTACAACGGGCATGCATGGCTGACTCAAGGGCGTTGGATGATAATTAAATGTTGATCCGATGGTCCAGAATCCTACTGCATCAATTAAACATAAAATTGACTACACAGATTTATGAGTTATATTTTTTATAAAAAGGTTATTTGAAATCGAATTTTAATATTTTTCTTGCATTTTTCTTCGCCAAAAGTTTCACAAAAATACTTTTAGAAACATAATAAAAATTATGTTTATTATTTTTATTTTGGGGTATTTTTGGGTATTTATTTAATTGTTTTAAACTTATACCTAATTTATGTTTAAAATCATAATTAAATATCTTCAACCTCTTATTGGGTTTAATTTGGGTAAAATAAATACAATACTTTACCCTCAAATTATTTTTTGGATTTTTATTTAATTTTCATAATTAAAGTTTAATTATCATAATAGTTAATCCTAATTTAATCCTTATTGAATTATTTTGAATATAAAAATTCAAAATATTATTTTAATATTATTATATATAATAATATTATTTTAATATTATTATATATAATAATATTATTTACAAATTAGGGTATGTCAAATTTTCATGTTTACAATATTAGACAATAATCAGTTTCAATTGGAATAATTTGTAAATGGACTTTACATTGTCTAATTTATTTGAATCGTTTAATTTATTTCGTCACGATTCCCGAAAACATCTGCCTTTGCACTAATTTAAGTGTAATTATCTCAATTTTTCTTCTAGGGAAAACAAAGGGAGTTTTAGGAAGACCAATTTGAAATCCATTTGTTATTCCTCTCCTGCATCTATTGATTTGAAACTTATTACTTATCTCATTTCTTCCCTATAAGTTCTATATAAGTTCTATATAGTCTATGTTTATAGCATTACACATATTTTATTTATAACCCTTTTTGTTAGGAAATGAGTCAAGAATAACAGGGGTTGACCAAGTATTGTTAACCGTGTTAACTTACACTTTGATATTATATTTGTTAGAAGATAATATTTGTTTTTATTCTTCACAAGTCTTCACAAACTCTTGAACGAAGTCAAGTGCGGAACTGTTTGTTTAGACTTGAAGCGGCAAATAAAGGGTTGGAAGATTCGGAATGTAAAAAACACAAGACACAAAGTTTGTTTATGGATGTTCGGAGAAAACTCTCCTACGTCACCCCTTATTCTGAACCTTGAGAATGATATCCAGTAGAAGATTTGGTTTGAATACTACACTTACACAAACTCGGTTAGACACGTGGGACTTAAACACCTCCTGCTTCTAAACTCCTAGCACAACACACTATATTAAATAAAAAAAAAACCTCTACTTAACTTACAATGAATCTCACACAGAAATATCAGTGAATGTAATAAAACTTTATGATCTAGCAAACTTGTAGACTTTTAGAACTTGAGAACTTGAGCGCTTGATAGAGAGTTCACACAAAATGCTTAAGAATCTTGAAAGTAGTAAAGAGTTGTAGGTGTGTCCGAGAGCAGTAAATTGTCCTCCAACTTCTCCTTAAATAGGCAATTGGAAACGGACAGATTGTTTAAGTTGACACATGTCCTCTTTCAGTTGGATGAGCTCCATAATAGTACCACATAAAATATTCGTTGAGAGCTGATTATACTAAAGGAGGGTAGTGCGCAAAATATTCTTGATTGTGGTGTAATATAAAGATAACGTGGCATCTCTTATTATTCGATTTGTACAACCGCTGTGTCAAACTGTGCATAACGAATTCATCTGATGAGATGGGAATATTCTTCGGCTACTTTCACAAGAAAGTAACTGAAAGTGCTAGCCGAAGGCACTTAATGAATTGAGTAGTCGAGATTCACAAGGAACCGGAAATGCTTAATAAATGAATGACCGGACATGGAATTCATTCTAGATAGTCGAAACTTCTAGTCGGACGCGCATCTTCAATAAAATAGCCGAACTTGGATAGGTAGATAAATAGTCGGAAGCGATTCTTTATTTCTAGCCGAACGTGGATAGACAATAAATAGCCGTACGCGCATATTTATTTCTAGCCGAACGTGGATGGACAATAAATAGTCGGACGCGGATATTTATTTCTAGTCCAACGTGGATAAACAATAAAAAGTCTGACGCACATATTTATTTCTAGCCGAAAGTGAATAGACAATAAATAGCCCAACGCGCATATTTATTTCTAGCCGAACGTGGATAGTCAATAAATAGCCGAACGCTCATATTTATTTCTAGCCGAACATGGATAGAAAATAAATAACCGGACGCGCATATTTATTTCTAGCCGAACGTGGATAGAAAATAAATAACCGTACATGTATATTTATTTCTAGCCGAACGTGGATAGACAATAAATAGCCGGACGCGCATATTTATTTCTAGCCGAATCTGTATAGAAAATAAATAACCGGACGCGCATATTTATTTCTAGCCGAATGTGGATAGATAATAAATAGCCGGTCGCGCATATTTATTTCTAGCCGAACCTGGATAGAAAATAAATAGCTGGAAGCACATTCTTATTTAGCCAAACTTGGATAGACAATTCGGTTACGCTTTCTTCTAAGTTAATCACGCACAAACACAATGTGACATAACTTAGTCTTATTTAATGTACTTAAATTGATAATTGGTTTTAACCCAATAATTTCTCTACTTTTGATTATTTAAACTAAGTTATCAAAACCTGGTAGTTTTATAAGTTCGATTAATTATTCTAAATTAATTAACGACTTTAATCTAACAATTTCTCCCTCTTTGATTGTTTAGAATCAAAGCCAGTGATGTATATCTAAAAACTTCTCCCTTTTTGATTGTTTATCCTAAAAATGATCAAAACCATTAATTGATTATATCTTAATCATGTATTAGTCAATTTTCTCTGTTTGATAACTAAGTCATGAAAATAAACCAATTAGTAACACATAGTTCAACAAGATTAAAATTGTTTGTAAAATAATGAAACATAAGACTAAAGAAGTTCAAGAGCCCTTTATGTTTGATCTGTATTCAATGTCCTCCATTAATTTAGTCATAAAGATTCCTCTAACACGACCACCAGAATTTCGTCCACGTCCTCGGGAGCAGGATCGGACCTGTTATTAGCAGTCATGTGACAGCTTGAAGAGGACTTTCGTTTAGAACGAGAACTGCGAGTGTGAGACCTCCCATTATTTGCAATGTCTTCCAAGGTAACATTGTTAGAACAGGCGGCCTCAGAAACTTCATTTTCTTCGTCTTGAAATCTTTTAGCAGCTGCATCAGCCTCTTCCACTCTCTGCAGTTCTACAACTTTTAGAGATTAAGAGTTTTCCATCATTTGAGTAGAAAGAATATCAACTGAAGATTTAGTCTCTCCATGAAGAGTGAGATTCGTGTTGTAGAAGGATTCCATCTTGGTTAGTTACTATCTCATCTTCAATAGCTCTTGTGTGTTCCCCATAACATTTCTGTCTATTGTTCTTTGAGCCACAGCTCGCTCAGCATGCACAACTTATGATGATGTAGATAAGCTCTCTATGCGTTCCAACCTAGAGTTAAAGGATTGAAAGGTCTGCTGTCATGGAGCTAGTTCCTCCATGATGATTTGGCGGATGTCCACTATTCTTGGAGACTCTTCTTCGGAATAAGAAGGTATAGAGAGATGGGAACCAACAGGGACATAACGCATATGTTCAGCATGAATACTAACTTGGATGGATTGGTCTAGTTTTCAACGTGATGTGAAGCTTAAGGTTGAGGAACATTAATTATTACCCAAGAGATAACCTCCTCTTCAAGAATATCTTCGCTAAGTTTATTGATAAGTCTAGACATATCCTTAGAGTTGAAAGACTTACTATGAAGGGAGATAGTCGGAACCGGTTGCTTAGTGCTCTATAATTTAGTTTCCTTCTTCGTATGCGCTTGCTCCTCGAAAAACAGTTCAACAACTACTTAAGGAACTTTTTCAGGTTGAGAAGGAGGAGAAAGAACAATGGATGCTTCTTTAGACATTACTAGTTCTTTCTCAATAACTGATAGCATATCGTCAACCACGACCACTTCATTGATAATCGCCTGATTTTTCTCGATGACTGGTACGAAGGATTCGACCGCGGATGCCTCTTTGGAATGTACAGGTTCTTCACCATTATCAGTATTGACCCTCTCATTATTACGAAGGGTATAAAGAGTGTCAAACCAGACGCGCATATTTATTTCTAGTCGAACTTGGATAGGTAGATAAATAGCCGGAAGCGATTCTTTATTTCTAGCCGAACGTGGATAGACAATAAATAGCCGGACGCGCATATTTATTTCTAGCCAAACGTGGATGGACAATAAATAGTCGGACGCACATATTTATTTCTAGTCGAACGTGGATAGACAATAAAAAGTCTACGCGCATATTTATTTCTAGCCGAAAGTGGATAGACAATAAATAGCCCAACGCGCATATTTATTTCTAGCCGAACGTGGATAGTCAATAAATAGCCGAACGCGCATATTTATTTCTAGTCGAACGTGGATAGAAAATAAATAACCGGACGCGCATATTTATTTCTAGCCGAACATGGATAGAAAATAAATAACCGTATGCGTATATTTATTTCTAGCCGAACGTGGATAGACAATAAATAGCCGGACGCGCATATTTATTTCTAGCCGAATGTGGATAGATAATAAATAGCCGGTCGCGCATATTTATTTTTAGCTGAACCTGGATAGAAAATAAATAGCCGGAAGCGCATTCTTATTTAGCCAAACTTGGATAGACAATTCGGCTACGCTTTCTTCTAAGTTAATCATGCACAAACACAATGTGACATAACTTAGTCTTATTTAATGTACTTAAATTGATAAATTGTTTTAACCCAACAATTTCTCTCATTTTGATTATTTAAACTAAATTATCAAAACCTCGTAGTTTTATAGCTTCGATTAATTATTCTAAGTTAATTAACGACTTTAATCTAAATAATAGATGAATGGTCCTTCGAGAAACCTCTTGAGGCTAAAGACCTCAAGAGTCTTGAACATTGCTTCCATCACCGGTAACCCAGATTCATAGATAGACTCAATGTCCACCTGCATAACATTGTAGGACTTAGTGATATCCTTAATTTTCTTCACCATTGTTGAAGTTTTAGAGAAAACGAAATGGATGAAAGGATTCGAAGAAGATACGCTGATAGGATCGACTTTATCGATAGAGACTGGGGTCTGGCTAAGGATGAAGGCTTATGAAAAACGGTTTGAAAGAAATCATGTTAGGGATTTAATTCGCTTTCTATTCTACGCAAACTTGTGTAAACACTTGAAACGGATTCAAGGCGGAATTGTTACTTGGGTTTGAAGCACAAGATGAAATATGAAAAGATGATAGAAATAAAGAACACAACAGTTTGTTTATGGATGTTCGGAGAAACTCTCCTACGTCACTCCTTCTTCCAACCACCAGAAGGATTCTCTATAATATGATAAAAATCAAATACAGTTTACACACACACTTAGCTCACTATTGAACAGAACACTTTCTGTTCAATTACAAGATGAAGAATATCACTCAGCTAAAGGTGTTTTGATTCTAGCTCTCTCTCTCGATTCACACACAGTACATTCAGAAAAAAGCTTCACAGTTCAATAAGCAAGAAGATTGAGTAGTTTCTCTCTCTGCAAAATCAGATTGCTTGTTCGTTGGACTAATTCGTAAGACTTATAATTCGGCAGATTGTCCGTTTTCCTTAGGATTTGTTAAATACTGAGCAGGAGGTAACAATCGAATCTTCAAGAATGATACGTGGCACTCTTCCATTGGAAAGCCTCCATTGTACACAGCAGGTTCTGAACACAAGGATCGTGGCCGTACATCACTGGTTGTGCGCCAAATATTCCATCAGGGATATACCTGCAAAACGGGTAATGTGAGTAAAATTCTCTTACATGGCATTCCTTGATTGGATGCATATAGCTGTTGTACTAATCTTCACTAGAAAGTGGAGCAAGAGTAGGATACAACTATAGCACGTGGGTAGGAGAAATGCTAGATTCAAGCGTACTACTTAAACTAAGCATTAGACGTATTTCAGTTAGACGGATTGTGAAAATCAGTCTAATGAAATAATTCATTTCCTTCTCATAGAAAAACGTCTATTAGACCGCCTGGTCTAATAGAATTAGACTCGCGTCTAATTACAATAACCATTAGACTGCACGTCTAACTCCACTGAGTTAGACTGCACGTCTAATTCCGGTTCTACCACAGACTTATCTGAAGGAGTTAGACGCACGTCTAACTTTCACTAATTAGACTACCCGTCTAATTATTCAATAACCATTAGACTGCACGTCTAACTCCACTGAGTTAGATTGCACGTCTAATTCCGATTCTACCTCAGACTTATCTGAAGGAGTTAGACGCACGCCTAATTTTCACTAATTAGACTACCCGTCTAATTATTCAATAACCATTAGACTGCACGTCTAACTCCACTGAGTTAGACTGCACGTCTAATTCCGGTTCTACCTCAGACTTATTTGAAGGAGTTAGACGCACGTCTAACTTTCACTAATTAGACTACCCGTCTAATTATTCAATAACCATTAGACTGCACTTCTAACTCCACTGAGTTAGACTGCACGTCTAATTCCGGTTTTACCTCAGACTTGTCTGAAGGAGTTAGACTCACGTCTAACTTTCACTAATTAGACTATCCATCTAATTACAAATATATTAGACTACACGTCTAATTCCAAATATATTAGACTACACGTCTAACTCCAATGAGTTAGACTGTACGTCTAATTCCGTGTATTCATTAGACTTGCGTCTAATTCTTTACATCTATTAGACTACACGTCTAACTCCGATGAGTTAGACTGTACGTCTAATTCTATTAGACTTACGTCTAATTCCGTGAATTCATTAGACCATCCGTCTAATTACACGTCTATTAGACTACACGTCTAACTCCGATGAGTTAGACTGTACGTCTAATTCTATTAGACTTACGTCTAATTCCGTGTATTCATTAGACACGCGTCTAATTCTTTACATCTATTAGACTACACGTCTAACTTCGATGAGTTAGACTGTACGTCTAATACTATTAGACTTACGTCTAATTTCAAGCAATGAAGGCTAAAATCGGTCTAATGACCCTCATTAGATCCAAGTCTTATAACATATTGTCTCAATATACATGTATCAAAACTCATAAGTTATTTCATCATCAAAATATCAGTGATTGAATTATTTCAACACTTAGTCAAAATAATTTGACCCAACAATTTCCCCGTTTTTGATGAAGAAATTGCAGACTACCTGCATACATATATCAAAACATGCATTCATCATATAAATAAACTGAAACCTTGTTCACTTACATCATTCACCCAAAACCAATATTTGATAAACCATCAAGGAATCATGTTCAATAAAGTTAAATAGAGTAAAAGAAGAGAAATCATTGTTCTTCCCTTTTAACTCGAGGATCGGTTGGACTCATCTCTTGCCCGGGAAGCATGTTCATGAAATGAGGATAGCCGCGACCACCACGACCGCCTGCATTTGATCTTCCACCGCGTTCATCACCACTGGTACGTCCACCTTGATCGACATTTGATAGTCTACTCCGGCCACCACCACTTCTTCCTCCACGCTCAGCACCGCTTCGACCTCCACCTCTCTTGGTTGGCCTAGGATTGTCATCAGTACTTGGAGCTCGCCTGGATCTTGTCCCGGTTGACACACCATCATTTCTTCTGCTTGACTCACCTTGAATTGGTCGAGGTTGAGCACCTTCAGCATTGGCTATTGCATCCTCCTTTGATTGAAACTTTCTAGCAATGGAGTAAGCAAATTCCTGACGTTCATTGTCTTTCCTTCTCATGCAACCCTGCATTTCTACCATCTGATTCTTCACAAGACAAAATTCCTCCATGGTTTCCTTGTGGCGTTCATCATTGAAGTGCCTTTCAATGTCCAATAATTCACTTTGGCGGTTGAAGAGATCCTTTTCAAACTTTGAAAAGTTTACATTTGCAATATGGGTCTCATATGTATTCTTCTTTAAGGTGTTATCTAGCTCAGTGAGGATTTTGAAGATATTGCCAAAATTCACTCTTTCTTCTTCCCTCGAATTCATTGTCTGACACATGGTCTTCTGAATTGAGGAGAGCATAGACCTCATAGATCTTAGCACTTTGTTTCCTCCGGCAGACGACTCTTCGTGAGACGATACTTCTTCAGACTCTGCTGCCATACTTTGAATAGGCTCAAAGTTTGTATGAACCTGCAAGGATTGCTCCGGTTGATTCATTTCGGTATTCTTAGCAGCTTTGTCTCGTTCCTCTTCTTCAATTTCTTTTTCTGCCCTCTCAAATCTCTCAAGCAGATTTCCAGAGTAGTGTAGAGGAATGTTGATGTTTTCGTGAACACTTCCCACAACGCCATCGGGAAATAAGCGGGATTTCACAAAGGTTGCTTGTTAATCTTGTTCCTCCTCAGATGAGGAACTTTCTTCTTCATCGTCTTTCTTTTTAGAGGGTTCCCCCTCAGTTCTTGCAGTTTCTGGCTGAGTGACCTCGGTCAATTTTTCTTGAACAACCTATGTTCTCGCAACAGGGGTTATAATCACTTCTTTTTCAATAGGAGCTTTCAAAGCCTCCTCAGTCACATCTTCTATGATGACTTCTTCTTCATTTATCTTAAGAGCTTGTTCAGGCTCTTGAATGATCACATCTTCTTCTTCTTCTCCATTCAGACGTTCTTGGATAGGATGATCTAGAATGCGTCTCTCTTCGGCAGAAAGATTCCCGAATTCGATCAGGAGAGCAGCATCTAGCTCATCATTATCAGCATCTTGAATGTCCATAGCTTCTTCTTCATTGAGAGGTTCTGCGCCAGAGCAATCTGCGCCGTGAATGTGTCTAGAAGCAGCAGAGACATAGCTTTCCAGGATATCATTCAACTTCTTCAATACCTTTACTTCAACATCAGCTCCTTTTACATCAGGATTGAAGTTAGCTTTCCTGGATTCAAAAATTGGAAAAAGAGCTTTTCCAAGAATGCAAGCTTCCACCAGTTCTCTTTTCTTCAGAGCCTCACCAACATCTGAAGTTCTTGCCCATTTCAAGACTTTCTTCTCGTTTGCTACCCTCTTCTTCCATTCTTTTACTATGGCAGCATTTGACAGAGAGTCGTTTTACTTGGAGGACAGCCTCTCCATGGACCAGGACTCATAAATTCCCAACTTCTCAACAGCAAAAACTTTAACTTGATCCAAAATAAGGTCAACGATATCTGTTGCCTCAGATACCTTCTCAGGAGCTTGAAATGTAATGGATTTTGCTTTTCCAACAACCTCTACGGGTTTTGGAGCGGGTCTTGGTTCACCAATCATAATTCCACGTGTCCCTTTTCTGGAGCGTAACAGTTCGAAAGCAGATTGTGGTTTCATACATAGCTTAGCAGGAAGCTCCCTACAAACAAATTTCCCGACCACCAAGGAATCTTTAGGAGCAGGAATATTGGGTTCACCAGCTAAAAGGGTAAGAACAGCACCTTGTTCTGGTTGTGAAGACTCTATAGCATCGACGACTACACGATTAAATTGAGTAATAGGAGACTCAGCCCTGTTAACAATTTCATCATTTGGACCGGCTGACTCAACAGCAGGCCCTTCAGCAGATTCTCTCAAAAGAGAAAATACAGATTCAGCTTGTTCCACTACGGGAACATCAAATTTTGGCACAGCAGCCAAAGATTTAGAAGACTTTACCTTAGCAGATTTAGACGCGCGGGGCGCCTTTGTCTTCTTTTCCTTTGAGGCACAAGACCTCGAAGGTTTCCAAAAATAGGTTAAGTGAGTGGATAAGGATGACATTGGGGTTGCAACAAGTACGCCTGGAACTTGCTTCAACCTTGAATCAATAGATTCAGAGTCCTTCTGATTTGGGCTTTTCATATTGGAGGAACTGGTCTCCAATTCGTTCACAGTTTTTGTTCTCTTTGCCCCTGTTGACATAACAGAAGTAGAGGGCTTTGATCGAGTGGAAGGCTTTCCACCGGTCTGGTAACTAGAAGCACCTGATGCAGATTCAAGGTTATTCTTCAACCTCGTCAGCGTGCTAGACACCGTAAGAGCAGTAAATACTCTTGGAGAGTTGATATGCGCCGGCTCACCAACGGGAACCCCCAAATGCTTCAACAGATGACTCAGTTGAGCCGCATACGTGATACTCTCCTTGTTCGTCTAACTGATAGAATAACACAGATTCTGAAAATGGGTATGAGCCCAGTTTACCTGGATCCCTTTCAAAATAGCACACATATAGTCAAAACGGTTTTGACTATAGAGATGGAAGGAACCAGCCTTCCCTTGTAAAGCCTTTGCCACCACGTCGTTTAGAAGAATGAAGTGTGGTTTGAATACCTTCTTGAATCCATTCACATGGATCTTCGAACCGTCTGCAAAGAAAGTTGTCTTCATTTCCTCCATGATTTCTGAAGAGAGAACCAAGTCGAACAGATGACCCTCCGTCGGAAGTTCAAAGAATTCCGCATAGACTGCTTCGTCAAAAGAAATCTCCGTTCCGTTGACGGTTGCTACGATGGAATCATCCACCATAACTGTCGTCTTGAAGAACTCACGAACTTCATCTTCATAGAAGATGAACGGTCTGTCTAGATACTTCCTTAACCTAGAATATTCTAGGGTTTGGAACATCTTCACTACTTCCGGTTGATCAAACATATACACCAATGGAAAGTCCACCTGCAAAGTACAATGACCGAGAGTGATTTTCTTCACCATTTTTTAGAGAATGTGAATCGACATGAGATTTCAAAGAAATTTAGTGAGAGAACTGCAACGAAAGCTAGGGTTCTTAGAGATTTCGAGAGATTGAAAGTTTTAAAAATCATGCAGTAATGTCCTTATATAGATGACAGATGGAAATACATAATAACCGTCTACTCTAGAGGTATGGCCCATTAATAAATGTTAGACGTCCTTTTTCAAGAAGTCATCATTAAAAATGAGGATATATCAATCATTTTCTCTAAACTTGATAGACATGTGTCTTCATGTTATTAAGAGATGACTATTTGATATTTTGAGCGGGAAAAGCAGATAGCTCTCAGCGTGGGACAGTTGTCCTTGATCAGTCTAATCGGCGCGTAGTTAGACATTTTTCTTACTCAATAAATCTAGTATAGCACAGCGCCTATTAGACGGATGAGTATATTAGACGCATACGTTTAATTCCGTGTTTATAAAAATCTGTCTAATGTTTATTAGACGTGTACGTCTAATTCCGCATAAACACCACGTGTTAGACATGTGTTCATTAGACGTGAGCGACATTTTGCTCAAGACGTAAAAACGTCTAACGTCTATTAGACGTGTCCGTCTAATTGCGTAGGTATAACACCTCAACATATAGACTTAGATGTATGGATTGTGAGCAAAAATACGTCTAAGTACATACTGTCTCTTTTAGACACCCTTGTCTAATTAGACCGATTAAGGATATTCTTCTAAAGAATATCTTTAATTCCAAAGAAATTTTTCTTCTCATAATGAACATGGACATTAGAGTTTTATAAACAATTTTTGTGGTCCAAAGACCAAAATCATTTTTAACAAATAAAAAAATTTATTCTTCCAGAATGGCAAGTGCCATTGTTGATCTTCCAAGCTGTGTACTCAGAGGAGTACTCTTCTAGCTTCCTTCCTGCTATCCTCCTGCATCACCTACAAAATAAACTATTTACAAATCTTGGTACCCATACTCAATTGGGTCCTCGATCAATTAGTCCCTTAGGAATCCATATTTGAGTTATTCTAATGGATTTCCCATTTTGTGTTGTGATTAATGCATAAGATTTTGACTTAGCAAATGACTTCCTGCTAGCCACTAATCCTTTAGCTTTTGAAGAAGATTTTCTTTTAAAACTCATTGACTTAGAGTCATGTTTTAAATTACCAGACTTATTAGCTTTTTCTAGCTTATTCTTAAACCAGCTAACAGTCGGTAGAACATAAACAATTTCATTTTTGAGAGAAACTACTTCATGAATAGGATCAGATTCAATGTCAGTCATACTCCCTTTGACAAAACTTATTGTCTTAAGTTTGTCATTTGGATTTGACTTTTTGCATGACAGGTTAGGGTCATTGCTATCAAATCCCAATCCGGATCTAGATCCAGCAGGTTTCAACATGTTGATCTGATATTTGACAGCATCACCAGACCTTGTCCATGCACAGACAACATAGTTAAGCCTTTTGTTTTCAGATGAAAGAGTTTGAATCTATTCCTTGAGCATCTCATTCTCAGATGAGATCTCTTCAATCTTCTTTTCAAAGTCATTTGACTCTTCCCCTTTAGACAGATTTGGTTCATTTGAATCTGATGAAGATTTAGTTTCATTTAGAGATTCTGCTAGCTTTCTGTACTCGATGACCATGTCATCTAGTGCAGCTACCAATTGTTCCCTTGAAAACCTTTCGGAAGAGAAATCAAATACCTTAGTCTCCTGAGTTTTTTCCTCATCTTTTCTGGCCATGAAGCAAGCCACGTCTTCTTCATAACTTTCACTGGATGAGAAGTACGAGCCACGACTGCTTCCTCTGTTCTTTCTGTCACCAGCCATAAGAGCCTTCGGCTTTTTTCCATCATCCTTGGCATCTTCACGCTTTGGCTTCCGGCATTCCGATGCATAATGACCTTTAATACCACAGTTAAAACAAGTAACATTAGCTTTAGATTTTCTATTATCATTAGAATTTGAAGAGTTTGAGTTAGAGTTGCTCTTCTTCATGAAGTCGCCAAACTTCTTCACAAAGAGAGACATGGCATCGCTGCTCAGCTGCTGAGCTGCCATCTTCACGTCCAGAGCGGTTGGTGGCTCTTCAGCAGTCACCAGCGCCTTGGCAATAATAACGGACGAGGGTTGATCTTCTTCCATCCTACAGTTCAGCTCGAACTCATAGGCCTTGAGGTCAGCGAAAAGATCAAAGAGAGAGATCATGTTAAGATCTTTGGATTCTCTCATCGCCATAGTTTTTATGTCCCATTCTCTTGGAAGAGCACGCATAACCTTGATAGCAAGCTCCCGGTTGATATAAGTCTTGCCTAGGATGGACAAAGAGGAGACGATCTTGCTGAATCTGGTGTCGAAATCGTTCATTGTTTCACCAGGACGCATTTTGAAGTTGTCGAACTGTTGAGTAGCAACCATGATCTTGTTTTCCTTGGTTTGCTCGTTGCCCTCACACAATTGAGTGAGTCTGTCCCAGAACTCTTTGGTAGTGTCACATTCGATGATGTAGTTAAACATACTGTCATCGAGAGATCTGTACAGAACATCAAGAGCCATGTTGTTGAGGTTGTTCTGCCTCTTTTCATCAGCGGTCCAGTCAGCCTTCTCCTTATCAATCTTGATAGGACCTTCTGTGACAACGCTCCACATGTCATCATGAAGATAAGAGAGATGAGCACGAACTCTTTTCTTCCAAACAATGTAGTTTTCATGAGAGAAGGTTGGAATGGCTGTAGCACTAGCATCTTTGGGTATGTTCGACATATTTCAGGAAAGGCTTGAGAATAGAAACAGAGCTCTGATACCAATTGATAGGATCGGCTTTATCGATAGAGACTGGGGTATGGATAAGGATAAAGGCTTATGAAAAATGGTTTGAAAGAAATACTGTTAGGGATTTAATTCGCTTTCTATTTTACGCAAACTTGTGTAAACACTTGAAACAGATTCAAGGCGGAATTTTTTACTTGGGTTTGAAGCACAAGATGAAATATGAAAAGATGACAGAAATGAAGAACACAACAGTTTGTTTATGGATGTTCGGAGAAACTCTTTTACGTCACCCCTTCTTCCAACCACCGGAAGGATTCACTATAATATGGTAAGAATCAAATACAATTTACACACACACTTAGCTCACTATTGAACAAAACACTTTCTGTTCAATTACAATATGAAGAATATCACTCAGCTAAAGGTGTTTTGATTCTAACTCTCTATCTCGATTCACACACAGTACAATAAAAAAGAAGCTTCACAGTTTAGTAAGCAAGATGATTGAGTAGTTTCTCTCTCTGAAAAATCAGATTGCTTGTTCGTTGGGCTAATTCGTAAGACTTGTTAATTCGACAGCTTGTCCGTTGTCCTTAGGATTTTTTAAATACTGAGAAGGAACTAACGGTCGAATCTTCAAGAATGATATGTGGCACTCTTACATTGGAAAGCCTCCATTGTACACAGCAGGTTCTAAGCATAAGGATTGTGGCCGTACATCACTGGTAGTTCGCCGAATATTCCATCAGGGATGTACCTGCAAAACAAGTAATGTGAGGAAAATTCTCTTACGTGGCATTCCTTGATGGATGCATATAGCTGTTGTACTAATCATCACAAGAAAGTGGAGCAGGAGTAGGGTACAGCTATAGCACGTGGGTAGGAGAAATGCTAGATTCAAGCGTACTACTTAAACTGAGCATTAGACGTATTTTAGTTAGACGGATTGTGAAAATTAGTCTAATGAAATAAGTCATTTCCTTCTAATAGAAAAACGTCTATTAGACCGCCTGGTCTAATAGAATTAGACTCGCGTCTAATTACAATAACCATTAGACTGCACATCTAACTCCACTGAGTTAGACTGCACATCTAATTCCGGTTCTACCTCAGACTTATCTAAAGGAGTTAGACGCACGTCTAACTTTCACTAATTAGACTACCCGTCTAATTATTCAATAACCAATAGACTGCACATCTAACTCCACTAAGTTAGACTATACGTCTAATTCCGGTTCTACCTCAGACTTATCTGAAGGAGTTAGACGCACGTCTAACTTTCACTAATTAGACTACCCGTCTAATTATTCAATAACCATTAGAATGCACGTCTAACTCCTACGAGTTAGACTGCACGTCTAATTCCGGTTCTACCTTAGACTTATCTGAAGGAGTTAGACGCACATCTAACTTTCACTAATTAGACTACCCATCTAATTATTCAATAACCATTAGACTGTACGTCTAACTCCACTGAGTTAGACTGCACGTCTAATTCTGGTTCTACCTCAGACTTGTCTGAAGGAGTTAAACTCACGTCTAACTTTCACTAATTAGACTATCCGTCTAATTACAAATATATTAGACTACACGTCTAATTCCAAATATATTAGACTACACGTCTAACTCCGATGAGTTAGACTATACGTCTAATTCTATTAGACTTACGTCTAATTCCGAATATTCATTAGACCATCTGTCTAATTCTTTACACATCTATTAGACTACACGTCTAACTCCGATGAGTTAGACTGTACGTCTAATTCTATTAGACTTACGTCTAATTCCGTGTATTCATTAGACCATCCGTCTATTAGACTACACGTCTAACTCCGATGAGTTAGACTATACGTCTAATTCTATTAGACTTACGTCTAATTCTTATGCAATGAAATCCAAAATCAGTCTAATGACCCTCATTAGATCCAAGTCTTATAACATATTGTCTCAATACACCAGTATCAAAACTCATAAGTTATTTCATCATCAAAATATCATTAGTTAAATTATTTCAACACTTAGTCAAAATAATTTGACCCAACATACGCCTAGAGAGAAGAGAGAGCGCTTAAGAGATTTTAGGGTTTATCGAAAATATCAAGTTTGATGTGAATCGTTCTTTCATGCACGGTTTCATTGTATAACTGAACAGGCGTGTCAAGTGGCATTAAATTTAGAGATAAATTGTTATTTTAGGAAAATATTATTTCTCAATACAAGTCATCATTATTTGCTTTTAAAAATACTTATTATTATTAATTTAATAAACGATTAATAATATTATATGATGATAAGTTTTAGTTATATTTTAAATATTGATAGACACGTGTCTTCATGTAATTCGATATTTGGAGATATTTAAGAGATATTAATTACAAAAATATTCCCTCCAAATATTTTGAAATACAAATTTTCATTTTAGTGGGAAAAGATCGTGGTCAGCGCATAAATGAAATTGGACAACTGTCCCAGTTCAGTCAGAAGATGAATCGACCGAACTTGCATATTGAAGGGCGTATCACGTGTTATCTGCATGTCTTGTAATTAAACATTTTGGTTACTTGTTAGCTAGCCACTTTCGACTATAGCAAAAACTTATCGGGCGATCATTTAACAACGTTAAAATTACTACTTCCGCTTTCAGCATGTGATGACCGAGCGGTTACTCGACAACATGTTCACAACCGAAAATCCTTAAATCCCAAGTTGGTTAAGTAATTTTCGGTCCGATCTATAGCACTTTCTGTTGATTAATCTATTTGATCCGAAATGAAACAACCGTACAGTTACGTCTGTCCAGTCAAACATTTACACATTTCTCTCTAAATTTATGCAAGAAATGTTCCATAAAAGCATGCACTAAAGATGGTTTTTATAGAGAAAGTTTCTCCCTAAATTTATGCATGGAATGTTTATAAAAGAAAATGCAATAAAAGTGATTTTAAGAGAAGAAGATTCTCCTTAAATTTATGCATGGAATCTTTATAAAAGAAAATACAATAAATTTATTTTTAAGAGAAGGAGATTCTCCTTAAATTTATGCATGCCGTGTTTTTAGAAAATCTAGTTAAGGTCTAGAAGACCAAAAATGTTTCTAAATTCTGAAAACTTAGTCTCGGGTAGTGGCTTGGTGAAGATATCAGCCACTTGTTGATCGGTTGGGACATATTTGAGCCGAATATGCTTCTGGGCAACATGATCTCGGAGAAGTGGTGTCTGATGTCAGTGTGCTTCGTCCAAGAGTAAATCATCGGATTGTATATTATGGCGATGGCGCTGGTGTTGTCATAGAAAATTGGAGACTCCTCAGCCTGGATCCCAAAGTCCCTCAATTGTTGTTGAACCCACAATAATTGAGCACAGCAACTGCCCGCGGTAAGATACTCTACTTCAGTTATACACGTTGCGATCGATGTGTGCTTCTTGCTAAACCAAGAGATCAAACGATCACCAAGGAACGGGAAGGTTCCACTAGTGCTCCCAATCTATCTTGTAGCCTGCATAGTCTACATCAGAGTAGCTAATTAAATTGAAACTGGAATCCTTCGGATACCACAGTTCCACATTTTGAGTTCCCTTTAAATACTTCAAAATTCGCTTAGCAGCAACATAATGAGATTGTTTAGGATTAGTCTGAAATCTTCAACAAACTCCAACTACAAACAGAATGTCCGGTCGGCTGGCTGTGAAGTAGAGCAATGATCCAATGATTCCCCGGTAGGCAGTTATATCAACAGACTAGCCCTCTTCATCCTTGTCAAGCTTGATTAATGAGTTCATGGGAGTTAATGCGGCTGAGCAGCTCTCCATCTCGAACTTCATAAGCAATTCCTTGGTGTACTTCGCTTGATTGATGAAGGTGTCTCCTTCAAGTTGGCGAACTTGAAGGCCTAAAAAAAGATTAGCTCTCCCATCATGCTCATTTCAAATTTATCTGTCATCACCTTGGAAAATTTCTCACACAGCTTGGGGTTAGTTGACCCAAAGATAATATCATCAACATATATTTGAACAAGAAAAATATGAGAATCTTGTTTAAGACCATATGGTGAAATCATGATCAAATAGAAAAGAGGTAAGTGTGTCATACCAGGCTCTAGGATCTTGTTTAAGACCATACAATATTTTATCTAGTCTAAAAACATGGTTCAGTAAGGTAGGATTTTTAAAACCATGAGGTTCCTCAATGTAGACCTCCTCACCATGTATTCCGTTAAGAAAGGAACTTTTAACGTCCATTTGAAAAACATTGAAGTTTTTAAAAGTAGCAAATGCCAAAAAGATTTGAATGGACTCAAGTCTGGAGACATGTGTGAAAGACTCCTCAAAGTCGATGCCTTCTTCCTGTCTATATCCTTGAGCCACTAATTTGATTTTGTTCCTCGTAACCAAACTATCTTCCTTAAGTTTGTTGCGAAAGATCTAACTGGTTCCAATAACAGATTGATTAGTTGGTCTTGGAATTAGATACCATACTTTATTTCCATCGAACTAGTTTAGCTCCTATAACATTGCAAGGATCCAATCTGGATCAAGAAATGCCCCGTCAACCTTCTTAGGCTCAATCTGAGAGATGAAAACAGAGTTCGCATACTCATCTAACAACTGATATCTGGTCCTAAGAGGCATAGAGGGGTTACCTATTATGAGCTTAGTAGGATGATTTCTGTTTCATTTGAAGTTTGGTCCTAAAACATTTTCTAACCGACTAGTTAGCTCTAAGGGATATGACCGACCGATTAGTTGATCAAGATCTAACCGACTGGTTGGCTCAGCACAATTCATCCGAACGGTTTCTTGGGGGATAGTCGTCCGGTCAGATGAATTTTCATTATCCATCCTGCTAGTCTCCTGCTGAAATAAAGTCTGGTCTTGTTGAGCTTCAACATTCTCAACCTTCCGGTCATAAGCAATGTTTTGGTTAACATGGACTTCATCTTCGCTATCAGATTGGAGAATAGCAGCCTCTATTCTGTTAGACAAATCAATGGGTATAATGGTGTTACTTTCAACATACTCATCAAACACAAAATGGGATGACTCTTTAACAGTTAGAGTTTGCTTATTAAATACTCTATAAGATTTACTAACTAAAGAATACTCTAACATAATACCAATATCGGATTTGGCATCAAAAGTAATAAAATAAATCTTGCCATTATTATGAATGTAATACTTACAGCCAAAGATCTTAAAATAGAGAACATTAGGAGCTTTACCATGGTAAATTTCATAAGGCGTCTTATTAAATCTCTTATTAATCATTAACCGATTTTGAGTATGACATGCTGTGTGGATATCCTCTGCCCAAAGCATTTGAGACACACCAAAGTCATCTATCATTGATCTAGCCGCCTCTTTAAGGGTTAGTTTCTTCTTTTAGCCAAGTCGTTTTTCTGTGGAGTTCTGGCACTAGACAACTCATGTCTAATACCAGACTTCTCAAGGTAAGAAGACAGAGTCTTGTTAGTGAACTCAGTACCCCTATCACTTCTAATTTTAATTATGCTTGCCAATTTTTCATTTTACACTCTTTTAAACATTTTAATCAAATTAGGGATAGTTTGATCTTTATAAGCTAAGAAAATAACCCAAGTAAACCTAGAGTAGTCATTAATAATTATTAAGGTGTACATCATGCCTCTTAAGTTGGTTAGCTTGATTGGACCGAAGAGGTCCATATGCAAAAGCTTTAAGCACCTATAAGACTGAATGTTACATTTACTTTTAAAAATTGATTTGATCTGTTTGCCCATCTAGAAAGTAGAACAAACTTTATCTTTAAAAAACTTCAACTTAGGAATTTTTACAACTAATTCCTTAGAAAATATAGTGTTAATAGTCTTAAAGTTAATGTGGTTAAGTCTCTTACGCCAAAGTCAGTTTTGATCGTTCTTAGCTATCATGCAAATAGGATTAGATGATTTGTTTTTCAGTTGACTTTATAGATATTACCTATCCTATGCCCTGTCAATAGAGTACTTCCCTATTCATTATTTACTATGCATGCTTGCTTATGGAATTCAATAAGATGTCCTATATCACACATTTGACTTATACTAAGCAAGTTTTAGCACATATTTTCAACTAGTAGCACATTGTTTATGGTGAGGTTACCATGGACAATTTTACCCTTACCCACGGTCTTACCCTTGGAGTTATCACCAAATGTGATTCTTGATCTAGATTCCTTTACAACATTGGTTAGAAGCTTGCTATTTCCAGTCATATGCCTTGAGCATCCACTATCCAAGTACAATTCTGAATCCTCCAGACAACTGACCTATTTGACCTGTGAAAGAAACTATTTACAACCTTTGGTACCCACATTTAATTGGTCCACGGTTAATCAGTCCTTTAGGGATCCATTTGTGTTACTTTGATGGATCTCCCAATGTTTGTCTTAATGATTTTACTTTCATTAGTCTTGACATCTCTCTGTCTTCCTTTAGATGAATCATAAGATTTTGATGATGAATTTTGATTAGACCTCCTCGGCCGCTTGTAATGTTCATGTCCAGCCTACCGGATGACTTTCCTTCTCTCAGGATTAAGCTAGCGTGACTTGTTAGTTGGCTACACATATTTTAGTTATTAAATCATCTGCATCGTTAGTCGCTTGAGTGTTAGTTGGATCACCCTTGACAAAACTTATAGAGGAAAGTTTGCCTTTCGTGGGTTTTAACTTCTTGCATAACTTGTCTAGGTTGCCTAAATAATATCCTAGACTAGATTTGTATCTGGTAGGCCTTAGCTGATTTGGCATCTACTTGACTACATCTTTAGACTTTGTCCATGCAATGATCACATAGTTAGCTCTTTCATTTTGTTTGGTTAGCAATTGAATTGTCTCCTTGATCTTCTCATTCACAGAGGATAGTTAATTTGTTTTACCAATTATGTTATCTGGTTGAGTTGAAACGAGATCAGACAATTTCTTGTACTCAATGACCATGTCATTGAGTGTAGTAATCAGGTCCTCTCGAGTAAACTCTTCATAGGCAAAGTAAATAACTCTTCATCATTAACCAAGAAGCACTTGATTTCTTCATCATCACTATCACTTGAGGAACTGAAGTCCGAATCACTTTCGGCCCACTTGCTTTTGCTTTCCTATGCCAACATCGCTTTTTGATCCTTCTTATGCTTGGATGATTTATGATCCTCCTTATGTTTCTGATCAACTGGCTTCTTATCATCTCTCTTTGGCTTCCGACATTTCGACTTGTAGTGACCTAAAGTGTCATAGTTAAAACACGGATGTTAGCCTTATAATCATTATAGTTATTATTGTTATTGAAAGATGTCTTCGATTGATTCTTCCTCAAAAATTTGCCAAACTTCTTGAAAAATAGTGCCATCACATCTTCGCTGAGCTGTTCAGCCGACTTGATGGGTGAGGGAACTACAGGCTCCATAGAGGACACCAACGCCTTAGTCGCGATTGAAGATGAGGGCTCGTCTTCATTCCTTGAATTCATCTCGAACTCATGGGCTTTCAGGTCGGCAAACATGTTGTACAGCTCCATTTTGTGGAGGTTTCTAGACTCCCTCATCATTGTCTCCTTAATATCCCAAGCACTAGGAAGAGCCTTCAACGCCTTGATGATAATTTCTTTGTTGCCATAGACCTTTCCCAAAGTGGAAAGTTTAATGACAATGTTGGTGAAGCGTTCGTCAAATTCATCTAGCGTCTCCATAGGATGCATATTGATACTATCAAACTACTGAGTAACAACCATGAGTTTTTTCTCTCTTGTTTTCTCAATGTCACAAAGTTGGATAATCTTCTTCCATATCTCCTTGGAAGTGGAACATGCTTTGATTTTACCAAACATGTTCTTGTCAAGAGTTTTGTACATGATGTTTTTTGCCACGTTATTAAGGTTGGCCTTCCTTTTATCTTCACTTGTCCACTTATATCGGGGCTTCTCAATAGGGTGAGGAGCATCATCAGCAATAGTGGTGGATGAGCTAGCCTTGTATATCTTCATCGGACCATCCATAATAACGTACCACATGTTGTCTTCTTGGGAGGATCTTCCAATCATCATACACTTCCTTGCAGAACGTGGGAATCTTGTTGACGAAAGACATGATGATATCAGATTTCTTGAGAATAGTAACCCTTGCTCTGATACCACTTGTTAGGAAAAGAGTCAATAATAACAGGGTGTTGACCAAGTATTGTTAAACGTGTCGACTTACACTTCGATATTATATTTGTTAGAAAATAATATATGTTTCTATTCTTCACAAGTCTTCACAAACTCTTGAACGGAGTCAAGTGCAGAACTGTTTCTTTAGACTTGAAGTGGAAGATAAAGGGTTGGAAGATTCAGAATGTAAAGAACACAAGACACATAATTTGTTTACGGATGTTCGGAGCAAACTCTCCTACGTCACCCTTGAGAAGAATATTCACTAGAAGATTTAAACAAACTCGGTCAGACACATAGGACTTAAACACCGCTTGCTTCTGAACTCCTATCACAGTACACTCTATTAAACAGAACAACCTATGTTTAACTTACAATACTGATTCTCACACAGAAATATCAGTGAATGTAATACAACTTTATGATCTAGCAAACTTGTAGACTTTTAGAACTTCAGAACTTGAGCACTTAATAGAGAGTTCACACAAAATGCTTAAGACTCGTGAAAGTAGTAGAGAATAGTAGGTGTATCCGAGAGTAGTACATTATCCTCTAACTAATACTTAAATAGGCAATTGGAAACGGACAGATTTGCTTTAGTGGACACATGTCCTCTTTCAGTTGGATGAACTCCAGAATAGTACCATAGAAAATATCCGTTGAGAGTTGGTTGTACTAAAGGAGGGTAGTACGCAGAATATTCTTGATCGTGGTGTACAGAATATTCTTGATCGTGGTGTACTGGAAAGAAAACGTGGCATCTCTTGTTATTCGATTTATACAACTGCGGTGTCAGACTGTGCATAACTGATTCATCTAATGAGTTGGGCATATGCTTCGGTTACTTTCACAAGAAAGTAACCGAAAGCGCTAGCCGGAGGCACTTAATGAATTGAGTAGCCGAGATTCACAAGTAACCAGAAGTGCTTAATAAATGAATGGCCTAATAGGGAATTCATTTTGGATAGTCGATACTTCTAGTTAGACGAGCATCTTCAATAAAATAGCTGAACTTGGATAGGTAGATAAATAGCCGGAAGCGCTTCTTTATTTTTAGTTGAACGTGGATAGACAATAAATAGTTGAACGCGTATATTTATTTCTAGTTGAACGTGGATAGACAATAAATAGTCGGACGCGCATATTTTTTTCTAGCCGAACGTGAATAGATAATAAATAACTGGACGCGTATATTTTTTTCTAGCCGAACGTGGATAGACAATAAATAACGAACGCGCATATTTATTTCTAGTCGAATGTGGATAGACAATAAATAGCCGAATGCGCATATTTATTTTTAGCCTAACATAGATAAAAAATATATACCCGGACGCGCATATTTATTTCTAGCAGAACGTGGATAGAAAATAAATAACCGGATGCGCATATTTATTTCTAATCGAACGTGGATAGACAATAAATAGCTGGATGCGCATATTTATTTCTAACCGAACCTGGATAGAAAATAAATAATTGGGCGCGCATATTTATTTCTAGCCGAACGTGGATAGACAATAAAGAGTCGGACGCGCATATTTATTTCTAGCTGAACCTGGATAGAAATAAATAGCTGGAAGTGCATCCTTATTTAGCCGAACTTGGATAGACAATTCGGCTACGCTTTCTTCTATGTTAATCCTGCATAAACACAATGTGACATAACTTAGTCTTATTTAATGTAGTTAAATTGATAACCGATTTTAACCCAATAATTTCTCCCTTTTATATTATTTAAACTAAATTAATAAAACCCGGTAGTTTTATAACGTCGATTAATTATCTTAAGTTAATTAGCGACTTTAATTTGACACATTTATTTTGATTAGGATGAAAATATTTCAATAAAAAGTAGAAAAAGCGAAAAGGAATGTAGGAAGAAAATAATCCAAAAACAAATTAGTTACAGAAATCCATGGAATGAGTCGTTTTTAAGATAAATTTAAATTCGGCCTTAATACATGTATTATGTTATATTATATTAACACCTAATATACAAATTTAAATAGCGTTAATTAAATTATATTATATTATTTATGTCGTTTCGATAATTGTTTGAATATCCGAACTTAAATCTCTAATAACTTTTAAAAGTTATTAGAGATTTAAGTTCGGTTATTCAAACAATTATCGAAACGACATAAATAATATAATATAATTTATATATATATAACACATGTTTAAAATTAATTAATTAAACAAAACAAAGTTAAAGAATAACAACATTTCAACAATTTTAAACAAATATTTTACTACACAAAGATATAAACATCAAGTTAGTATATTTATATATATCATAATATTATTTAATATATTTTGAGTGAGAATTAAAACAGATGGGTTATTTGAATAAATCATAATTCCACTCTAACATATTGGTTTTTATTATATAAAATCATAAATTATATATATATATATATATATATATAAATAAATAAATTATGCAAAGAAAAAAATGCTTTAATTCTCTATACCTTATGGTTTATAAGTATTTATGTATAAAATTAAATAGATGTTATTGAAAGAAATTATAGGTTAGAAACAGGAAAAACCTACGTAGGTACATATCCACATCAACAAACTTTCATATTGAAAAGGGGGGAAAAGTAAAAAATTTATAGCATATAGAAAATTAATCAAAAATAATACACTGTCAGTAACTTGTAAACATATTAATATTATGTTTGAACATCAAAACTACACAAATTTATTCCTAAATATTCTAGGAGAACAATTACAATCTGTCGAAAATAAGGTTGAAAAATTAATAAGATCAATAAATGAAATTAAACCATGAGTATTGAAAATAACCCCGAAAGAAAAAGAAGCTTCCCCAAGCTTCCAACCTCCTCCAATAATATCTGATTTCAAACTAATGCCAATGCAAGAATTAGAAAAAAAATTCTTGAAGAAAAATTTAGCAAATTAAACATAAAGACTCTAGATAAAGGATTACAATTTGACTTAAGTGAAAAAACAGATAAAAAAGAAATCTTTAAAGACCAGATTAATAAAATTAATAAATGGACTAATAAACCCATACAAAGTAAATTTTTTTTATAGTAGACCAACCCCAATGGATGTCTTACATGAAGAATACACAGATACAATTGATATCAATTATTCAGGTAACAAGATATACGAATGGAAAATTGATGGATATTCAAACAAACAAATTTATAATATGAAACATAAAATGTTAATGTAATAAACAATTTGTAAAAATAGTAAAATTTTATATAAAACTATAGCTATAATGATTGTTGTTGGGTTTACTGGTCAACTAAAGGGTTGGTGGGATAATTATTTTTTTCCAAGAGGATAGAGATTCAATCCTTAACATTGAAAAATAGGAAAACAATATTTTTGTTGAACATACAGTTTATACACTAGAAGTTAATATTATTGAATATTTCATAGGGAGGTTCAGTGATAATAGCGATACCATTTGAACATTATTACAAAATCTAAGGTGTAAAACACTTTCAGATTTTAGATTGTATAAAGATATATTCCTTAGTAGAGTTATGGAACTCCTAGAATGTAATAATGTACACTAAAAATCAGAATTTATTGACGGACTCCCATACCTATTTGCTGAAAGAGTCAGAAGAAATCTCAAAAACAGTCAAACAATGATACCATATGAAAACTATACATATGATGCATTGACAGATACATGTATTCAAGAAAGATTAGCTTTATGTAATGAAATTAAACTAAGCCAACAAATTAAAAGACAATGTTTAAATGAAAGAAAACAATTAGGTGAATTCTACTAACAATTCGGTCCATATAACCCTTAGTCTAGCAAAGATAGGGGTCAAAATACAATAAATTTCATAAGTATAGAAAATCCTCTCAGAAACATTTAGAGTTGAAAAATCAAAGGAGGGATGAGAAATCTCGAACAAGATAAAAAAAAATTCAAAAGTAATAGGAAGTGTCACAACTGTGGAAAATTTGGACACACATCAAAATACTACTCAGCAAAGAAAAAAAATTAATAATCTTGAAATCCTAGAAGACACAAAAAGATTAATAATCCAAACTCTTTAAAACTCAGAATCTGAAGAACTTGACTTAGATTCAACAAGTAGTAATTCTGAACTAGATGTTCTAAATAATGAGAACATTTCTAAATTAAGCTCAGAAGACTCCGAATGTGAGCCATGTCAATCAGTATTAAAATGTCCTAAGAAAAAATTTAATAACATTGATAAAAATAAAAATATCAAAAAATTAGAATTATATAGGATCATGTCCCAATTCTCAGATATGAATGTTAATGTTTTAACCTCTAATCATGTTTTTGAATTACTAAAATTCATTAGGGACCCAAAATTAAGAATGTAGATCATAGATCAGTTCAATACTGAAAAAGGAACTTCGTCCTCTAGAGGAGAAGAAACAGAAGATAATATTTTAAATTATAATAAATCTTATAATATGAGTGAGGTAATGAACCAACTTATGAACAAATATCAGAACAAAGAAGAAATTATATCTATCAAAAATCTTTATAGAGAAATCAATAATCTTAAAGAAGAAATTAAAATATTAAAAAAGAAAAATGTTATATAGGAATCAAGAATAACAAAACTTGAGGATAAACCTGAAGAAAATAATTAAACTTATGACAAAAGAAAAGATAAAACCAAAATTGAAGAAAACATCTTCTCAAAAAATTTCTTATCCACAATAGAAATGGTAAAATCCCATAAATGGCACATAAACACATCCCTTCTAATAGATAATCATTATACAAGGTCATTTACTGCTCTTGTTGATAGCGGAGAAGATTTAAATGTTATACAAGAAGGATTAATTCCTACAAGATATTTTCATAAAAACAAATCATACCTTGTGGCATGCAGGTGGAGATAAACTCAAAATCCAATATAAGTTTTCTAAAGCCTACATATGTATTGATAATAAGTGCATTGTCCAAAGTTTTATACTTGCTAAAGATATTTCAAACCAGGTTATACTTGGTACCCCAATTTTAAATACTATTTACCCAATTAATAAAATCAATAGTAAAGGCATTACAGGAACTTTTCAGGAAAATGATATTTTTCTAGAATTTATTGTTGAACCATTTACTAAAATGTTACATAGTATATATTACAATATTAAAGCAAATAAGATCAAATATATTTTTTAAAACAAGAAATTAGTCTTGTAACAATTGATGAGAAATTAGGGAATCCCATATTACAAGAAAAAATTCTTTACTAAGAGATCAAATTTCAATACACATTTGTAATGAACAACTTAATGCATTCTAGGATAGAAAGAAACACATGGTTTCACTACCCTATGATACGGTTGTTGCTATGAGTTAGTATACGCTTTTGGAATAGACGTCTTACCAAGCTTAACCGTAAGGAATGCTAACATCACAGACAAACGTTTGTTTATAACTGCTGGTCAGACGCCTCGTCTTAAGACGAAGTGGGACAACTATATTAATTTATGCGTTGTTGTTTTATGTTCCCTTTCAGAAAATAAAACGGTCACATTTCAAAAAATTTGAGGGAAAATATTTATTTGATCTTATTTTAAAAATACCTTCAATAACGAATATTCTGAAGACACGTGTCTATCATGTCATTAAAATGAGACTAACACGCCTAACGGTTCAATACCACATGAAAGCGATGATGAAGAGGTTGCTTGCTTCATAGAAAGAGAAGAAGAAGACTCTGAGGTATTTGATTACTCTTTAGAAGAGTTTACACGAGATGGCTTAATTGTTGCACTCAATGACATGGTCATGGAGTACAGAAAGCTGTCAGACTCTCAAAATGAAATAAGGTCGAAATCTGAAATCGATAAACCTATTTTATCGCAAACTTCTGAACCAAAAGTTTTTGAAACAATATGATCGAGCTCTTATCTGAAAATGAGAAACTTAAGGAAAAGGTTCAAACAATGTTTTCTGAAAACCAACGTCTAACTTGTGTGGTCAGTTCTTGGACAAGGTCTGGAGAAGTTGTCAGACATTAGATTAGTCTGTTGAGGCCTGCTTGATGCAAATCCGGTTTAGGATATGACAAAGCTAACTCAAATAAGTCTAGTGAAAGTTAAACTCAGCAACAGACAAGTTTAAGCCAATAAACTTTGTCAAAGGGAGTTTAACCGATAATAGAACTGATCCAAGCTGTGAGGATCTAATATTAGAGTATGAGATTACATACTTTAGTCCAACTGTAAGTTGGCTAAAACCTAGAAAGGAAGAAGCCAACAAGTCTGGCAAACCAAAACCTGACAAGAAGTCAAGGAGTTTTAAACAAAAACCATCCTATAAGGTTAATGGATCAACTTCTTATAGAAAGACGTATGTTAAGACTAAATCATACGCATTAATCACAACACAAAATGGGAAATCCATCAGAATAACTCAAATATGGATTCCTAAGGGACTGATTGGCCGAGGACCCAAGTGAATGTGGGTACCAAAAGCAGTAAATACATTTTTGTGTACGTGATACAGGACAACTGCATAGAGGAAACATAGAGCACACTATTCTGAGATTATGCTCTAGCAGATCAACAAGTGACACACGTGTTCACAAAGCCACTCCCATGGACTAAATTTTTCTTCCCTACAATTATTTTTTGGGTCTTGAGGATCTCAAATCATTTATTTGTTCTTAAACATGCATAAGTTGAGGGGGAAATTTAATGTTTAATATGTTCAGACAGATGTACGCAAACGAATGCTTCAATCCGTCTAATAGATGAGGTCGTATAAAAGAAAACGAGTACTTAGACGTGTATTTACTTAAGCAGACTGTGTTTCTAGTTGGATAAACGTCTTGGTTTAAAACTAACGCTGGTTAGATGTCTAAAATAAAATTGTAGTTAGACATCCACGTCTAACCAGACACACATTTGACAAGTGTTGTTCAAGCATAATTAGACGCATGCGTCTAATTAGACGTTTAGATGTCTATAAGACAAGCATAGTTAGACTCTTGCATCTAAACATACGCCTATCCAACTTAGATGCAAAGAATGTGGATAGTAAGTTAAATGTCTAACTAAGTGTCTCGTTACACATTTCATCTTCAAATCGATTAAGGACAGTTGTCAACTAAGTATGCGTTGTCATCTAATTTTCCCGCTCAAACATTAAAACAGTCATTTTTTAAATTCGAATACTTAAAGACATGTGTCTTTCAATGTTAAAGAAAATGACTAATATATCCTACAATTATTAAGATTTTGGTAAAAAAAAACTCAGTTAATCATGACTACTTTTGGGAAAAGGCGTCTAAAATTAATTGATGGGCCTGCTTTTTCAAAAGTGACGTTTAAACATGTGACTGTTAAAATTCTATTTAAAGACATCATGCATGTGTTTGGGGTCTTAAGCTTCCTATTTTCTTAGAACCATAAATCTCTCTCTGCCTCCTATCTAAGAAACCTTGATTTTCTCCGTTCTAATATGTTTCTCACATTCAAAGATGATTTAGTTTATTCTATCGAACAACAAGACATCCTGGACAAGAAGATTGTTTCCCTTACTCACAATACTTTGCAGGTACACATTGATTTAGTTTATTCTATCAAACAACAAGACATCGTGGATATGTTCAGATCTCTCGAGTACTCTATCCTCAGGAAGTATCTTAGCGGTCCTTATGTTCTATATGAAAAATAGGTGCATGAGTTCTTCAAGACGGGGAAGGTGGTTGGAGACTCGATAAAGGCAACGGTGAACGGAAAATCTATCTCCTTCTCTAAATCGATGTTCGCTGAGTTCTTTGAACTCTCGTCTAAGGGTCACACCTTTGACGTTGCGATTCTTGCTCAGATTATTTCAGAGATGCAGATCGTCTTTTCAAACTCTGGAAGTTTGATCAACATAAATGGGAAGAAGAAGGTCATTAAGCCTCATTTCTGTCTTTTAAACCACATTGTGGCCAAGGAACTTCTAGGTAGGGTAGGTTCGTTTGACTTCTATACCCAAGACAGATTTGACTACATGACGACCATATTCAAAGGTATGTTGATTAACTTGGCATCTACCTTGTTCTCAAATATTTTCTAGTTAATTTATATAAAGAACAAGCAGAGTGCGGTCTTTTCAGTCCAACTCGACTGGTTCATGGAGCATATGGGCGTTTCCATGGGAGGGGGTGAGGTTGTTAACCTCTGCCGAATATTCACTAATATTTCTATGAAAGGAACCTTAGCAAGGATGAAACTCTTCAAGGGGTTGAATCCTGAATCCTCTAACCAACAGACGAGTGGTCAATCGAACGCTCGGTCCAAGCGCCAAGCTACCTCCAACCGAACGACGAGCGCTAAAAGAGCTAGATCCTCTATCATAGAGTTTGCTGCTAGCTCTAACAGCCAGAAGAGAGCGCCGAGGAGGGACTTTAGAGTAGTGGACTTCATTATTAAAGGGTCAAGACAAGAAAATCTCCCCTTCGCCCCCAACTTCATTTTGTCTCTTTCACCTTCAGCCAACCCGATAAAGAAGCGGGCTAGGTCGTCCGCTCTTGCTGCTAATCATATGAAGGCGTCTAAGGTCGCCAAAAATTCTTCTAAGGTAACCTCCTCCACTCCTCTGGACGTAGTGCCAAATATTGATGTTCCTGTGATGGAACAAGCTGAAAGACCAACTATTGAGCCAATTGGTCGAAATATTGAATGTATTGACAGGGAAGACTTGCCTACTTTCCGTGATGAATCAGTTAGTTGCTGATGCTACTAGTAATGTCAATATGATTGCTGAAATAGCGTAGGCAAATGCTCCCACACCTGTTGTTGTATCTTCCAAACAAGCTCTCATTCAGTCAAATGTTGAGACGCTTGTTGTTGAAACCTTTAAAGAACCACCCGTTAAGAAGGCAATGAGAATAGTAATTGAGCTTCTAGAAGGGGCATTTCAGAAGGCTTTGTCTCCTTATGAAATCTTAAGAGAAACTAGGGGGGTTCCATACATCACTATTAGAGAACTAGTGTCTACTCCCAAACCAGTCAAAGTTCCTGGAAAAAAGAAAAGATGTTGCTGAAGAGATTCCGGGAAAAGTTTCAGAGGCCAACCTTATCTTCAATCTCGTTATGGAACAGGTTGAATTGAAAGCTGCTAAGAAGATCGAAGTCTTCAATACCTGGATGAATCACAAGTTAATCTCCTAATTCGATAAAATCATCTTCGGTGGTGTGATCGAAAAGGAATGGAAGAAATTAATAAAAATGGAGAAGAGGGTCCTTAAATGGGCAAAAACAACTAAGGTCCATGAAGCACTCAAAAGAAAGGATCTCGTTGTGGAAAATGTTATGGGTTGTGCTTTTCATCCTCTACTTGAGAAGAGAAAGGCAAATTTCAATCCTCTTGACAGGGATGTTATTTCAGAACATAATGCACTTAAACGACTTGACTTGCTAATGAATGACTATTGCTCCATAGTCATCCGATATGTTCATTGCACCGAGTCATCTTGGTCGAGTATTTTTCAAGTCGGTGCAAAGGTCAACAGTTCCGATGACATTGATGATATATCTCCCCTTCAAGGTGAGCCCCTACGAATCATTAGAGCTGAACAGATTATTTCTGAAGATGAAGAGACGGTTGATATCTATCTCACTGAGCTTGCCAACTTTTATTTTGAAGAAAAGTGTCTAATGTCCCAACATTATGTTGAACAGATTTTTGTTGTGGTTCAACCAGAAATCAACATATAAGAGGAGATAGTAGCTTCTGAAGTTGAACAAACGCCCATTCCTCAAAAGGAGACATCTAAAGTGGCTCCTCCTACGTCTGAAGTAGAGAAATCACCATTGATTGAGAGGGAACCACCAAAGAATTCTGAACAGACACCAGGTTCATAGGCTGAGAGGGAACCCTTAAAGAAAGTAGATCTAGAGAAGACTCCTTCTGTTGAGGGGGGAAAATCTGAAAATGTTGAGTCCTCATTATCCTCTGAAGAAACGCCATTAGAAGAAAGATCTCCTCCCCCTTCAACTGGTCATCCATCTTCACCTATCAAGATAGTTGCACACATCGTTGAGAACATTGTTAATCTACCTCTTCACCCTGAAGATATTTCAGAGCGTGTTAATCAAGTATGTACTGATATCTTAAATGGAAAAGAAAATTCAAAGAATGTATCAAATGTTCCCTCTTCCCCCCCCCCCTCTCCAAAAAAAAGACAAAGAACCAGGGCATTCCTTACAAGTGAACTTGCATGTGAACTCTATTCGCACTACTCCAACTTGCTCCCACGTCGTATCTTCTGTTGCTCGTTCCTCCGAAGAAGCCTCTTCTGGAAGAGGAAACTTTTGCAATGCAATTATGGATGCGCTGAGTTCCATGCTACATAACATAATGGACATGTCGTCTAGATTGGAAAATCTTGTGAAAAGGTTTGCATCAAGTAAAGAAGATGTCTCTTCCATTCTTGCCACTCAAAAGGAAACTGAGAAAACATTGAAGCGAAATACATACGAAGTCAACCTCCTTCATACTCAGTACAAGAAGCTAGAAAATAACTTCTTTCAATGACAGTCGGATCATCATGCTAAATCAAATAATTTCAACTTGGAGCTTCACCAAGAGACAAGGTCCATAATTCAACTTATTCAGTCCCAAGTAATAGAGATGTCTAACTCTAAATAGGGAAGAGGCTGAGCGATTAGAGCAAGCTGAGACCATTGCAAGGAAATTTCAAGCTAAAGAAGAAGTTGCAGCTGCTGCTGAGAAAGAAAGAGCTCTTATTGCTTCCAACCCTGATATTGTTAAAAAAGGGGAAGGAAGCAAAATAGGGGGATCAACTTCTACTCGAGGAACTCGATCAAAATCTAAACGAAAATCATTTGAAGGAGGCGGAGGCAGTTGTGCACCAGAAAGAAGAGGCCAAGGTCAGGGAGGCGACAGAGGAGGTGGTAGTAGAGGTCGAGCGATCAGTCGATTCCAGAATCTCTTAACTGGAGAATCAATTCCCCAGAGTGGCGTAGATCCAAGAGTAAAAAGGGAATGACACTAAATCTTTCTCATTGTGTTTTTCTTTATTTTTTACTTTAAAACTATATTTAAATACCTTGGTGAATTGTTTTGATTTTAATTTTATTTGATGGGGGTTTATTTTGCTTGATAAAAGTTGCATATTTTTAACATCATCAAAAAGGGAGAAATTGTTGGGAAATATTAAAACAACGTAAAGAAAGAGTTATTTAAGTGAAAAATAATTAACTTGAAATAGAAATAAAAAAGGCATGATCTGGAACTTTATCTTAACAACATAATTTTGATGATGTTTAAATAAAATAAACCTAAGTTGTCTATTTGCTTTGTGCATGTGCATATATAAGACTATGCTACTTTAGACGTGGTCTAAAGCAGGCTATCTTAGATGTCATGCGTAGTTAGACGAGGTAGTCTAACTCCTTCAGACGAAGTCTAAAGGGAAGCGTAGTTAGACGAGGTCGTCTAACCCCTTTAGACGAGGTTTAAAAGGAAGCATAGTTAGACGATGTAGTCTAACTCCTTTAGAAGAGGTCTAAAGGGAAGCGTAGTTAGACGAGGTCGTCTAACTCATTTAGATGAGACTAAAGGGAAGCGTAGTTAGACAAGATAGTCTAATTCATTTAGAGAAGGTCTAAATGGAAGCATAGTTAGACGAGGTCGTCTAACTCCTTTAGACGAGGTCTAAAGGGAAGCGTAGTTAGACGAGGTTGTTTAACTCTTTTAGACGAGGTCTAAAGGGATACGTAGTTAGACGAGATCGTCTAACTCCTTTAGACGAGTTCTAAAAGGATACGTAGTTAGAAGAGGACGTTTAAATCCTTTAGACGATGTCTAAAGGAGCACGTCTAATTCCTTGCTTTAGCAGCCATCTGAAGAAAGCATATGTCTAACCACGATCAACTAGTTGTCTGCTACTCCTTCTCTACTCACTTATGTGTAGTCTGACAAACCAGCTAATTATATCAAATGAACGAACGCCACGTACGCAAATATTTTTCCAACTGTATGTCCAGTACAAGACTATATCAAAGGATATTTGGCGCACTACTAGTTCGGTACGGCCACGATCCAATTTCTCATAGTTTTTTGTACTCTGGTACTATGGGCAGCCTTCCAATGGACACATGCCACGTGTCCACAAAGAAAATTCGACCGTTGGTGTCCTTCTACTACAAATAGATGCTCAAGGACAACCGACGAATTATGGTATTACTTACTTGAACAGAGAGAACTTACGAACACTCGACTTACTACCTTGCTTTTCCTCTTACTGACTTCTTACATCCTTCAAGATCAATATATAAATTCAATTATTTTCTAGATGTGAGAATATTATAAATTAGACAGAGGTTGTTCTGTTCAATAGAGAGTTAGCTAACTCAGTGAGTTGTATTCGATTCAAATTATTTAGTGGATATCCTTCTGGTTGTGGAAGAAGGGGTGACGTCGGAGTTTTATCTCCGAACATACATAAAACTCCTCATGTTATTTACTTTCTTCCATTTACATTCGATTGTTCAAAGCTTCAAATCCGATGAACACTTCCGCACTTGAATCCGTTTCAAAAGTTTAAAGGATTTGTGAAGAATAGAAACAGATATTAATCCCTCATAGGATTATTATCGAAGAGTTTATCATTAACTTCTAACAATAGTCAGACCCTAGTCTTTATTGGTAGCACCGATCCAAACACTTATCTTCCTCTCGAATCCCGAGTGGGATGAGGAACTATGTTAGGATTAGTGTCGACTAAAGAGACGGGGTCTGACTATAGTTGGCAACTTAGAAACTTCGATTCGATTTTTACTCTGTTAGAAGTTAAAATCTATTTTTATTGTTCACAAATCTTCGCAAGCTCTTGAACAAGTTCAAGCGCGAAACAGCTAGCTAGATTTAAAGCGTCAGATAAGCGAATGCAATGGACTGAAACTAAAGAATACAAGGAGTTTTATTGATGTTCGAAGATAAAACTCCTACGTCACCCTTTCTTCCTCAACGGGAAAGATATTCACTAGAAGACTTTTATTTACTACAGCGACTACACAAACCCAATCAGAAAACACATGACTTAACAATCGCCTGCTTCTAAACTTCTAGGTAACTCTCTGTTGAACAGAACAACCTCTATTCAACTTACAACACTGAAATTTCACACAAAAAGAATAGTAGAGGAATTACAGGGTACTCTTAGAGACTGTAAACACAACGCTTTAGATATTCTTGAATAGTATAGAGTGTTTAGCAACTAAGTAAGAATGCAAGAACTGAGAGATTCAGATGGTTAGAGAGAGAGCTCAAGAATTAGTTGTATTAATCAGAGATAGCTTAATGAACTTGTTATTCGTTCGTTGTCCTTGGGTATCTATTTAAACTTAAAAAAAGCACCAACGGTCAAATCTTCTTCATGCAATATATCAGATCTTAGTAGAGATCCGTCACTATCTTAAAGAAGACATAAAGATGAATCTAGCACGCAAAGTATGCTGATTCATCTAAAGTATCAGATCTTAGTGGAGATCTGCCACTATCTAAAAGAATACATTAAGAAAAATCCAGCATACAAAGGTTGCTGATTCACACGAGTTTTAGATCCTAACCAAGATATGTTATTGCCTTGAAAAAGGAAAAAAGATCAATCTAGCACGCGAAGACTGCTAATTCACATAATTATGACCTAGCTAATAAAACTTGGTGCATCAAGAGAGCAACAAAGTGTCTCTTTATTTTAACACGAAATCTCGAAAGATGGTTTTTAAGAGTTACTAGTATTCAAGAACGGGTTTTACACTACAAAGATAATGCAAGAAAGGTTTCGTATGGATGTGTTGACATGTCATAGGAGATTTGTTGAAGAAATGCATTATTTGAACTAGGGAAATCGATACAAACGCTTCTTAGAGAATTCTCTCAATATGATTTGAGGATTACTTAGTTTGGTATATGGAAATCTAGTATAACTAGAGGAAATTGGCATTATGCAAATGATACTTCAATGATTCTATGCATCCTTTGAAACAAACATCCCATGAATTCGGGATTTTTGATTTCATGATGCATGAATGCAGGTTGGGCTCAAAGCCATCAAATTGAAATGTGTTCATTAGCTAGAACCCATAACAATGAATTTATGTTTGAAACACAAGATTCTTAGTATGAAATATAGTTTTCAGAATTTTCACGATGCATGAAATGCATGATAAACTCTAGGATAAGTGAATGCAACCTTGAATATTTTTTTAGTGACGACCAAGACATTTTGCTTTCTTGATTTAGAAGTTCGCGAAGATTTTGATTAAATCGTTGAGTGGTTAGCTTTGGTTCGAAGCATCATCAGTATTTTAAGACTCGTGAAAGGTGTAGGACCGCTTTATAGGAGATCTGATTTTTGGTCATTTTATTTTTTCTCGATAGGAAAGAAATTACCTAAAGTGAGTTCTCAATTATATGCCAGTAATTTCTTTAAAAAATAGCTATTTGATAACTAAAGTTTGACTCTTGTTAAAAATTTTGATTCTTCTTGTTCATCTTTTAGGCTTAACATTTCAGAATTTCGTCTATTCGTACATGCTCCTTTCTTCTTCTTTTTTTTCTTCTTTTTTTTCTTTATAGAGAAATATTTAAAAACTTTGAGCTTGAGCGAGCTTATAATCTGGGTGTTTGAATAAATACTTCTAAAAAAATTGCCCAGTGGTAATTTCAAAACTTTAACCACTATGAATATGTTATTTTTTACAACTGGGTGTATTTGGCCGAATCTATACACTTAGCGAAATTTCTCAACGGTGATTTCAAAACCTCAACCTTCATAGAAATATTCCTTGTTGTCGTTTTCTGTTATCTTTTAGTTTAAGTACCATCGGTATATCTCACTAATCAACATACCTAGTGAGATTGTCCAATCATGTTTTTATTATCTCAACCTTGTGATAAACACTTTGTTCAATGATTCTTTTACGTAGTTGCTCAGAGTTTTAAATCAATCTCTCTATTCATCACCCTTTTTTTACTCTTTTAGAAGCCAAACAATTTCCATAATCTTCTCATCTTTGAGACTAAGGTTCGAATGTCGATAACTTCATGGAGTCTAGAAAGTTTTAAGCAATTCACAAGATACAAGAAAGAACTAAAGCAGGTAATCCTTCATATAAATTTTAAGGAAGTTTTAAGACTCGTTTTGCACTAAAACGGTCCCTTGTCTAAGATTCAATCTTAAGCTTACTCGTTTCATCGTGTCCTTAATGATTTTCAATGGGAGAGATCTCAATCTTCTTTTGCTTTAGAATGACAAGATATTTTCGCAAATTTTTTTTGTTACTGATCATTTTAATAGGTTGCCTACCTATCCTCGTAGAAGAAGAATCATGTCCAAAGGTAGTTCAAATATTTTTTTGGAACCAAAGTAATGGTTTGAAAATCTAGACCTTAGCATGTGTTGAAGTGTTTCGTAAATTAATTTTGAATGACCATTAGTTGGTATCTATGATCCATGAGATGATATACAATGTATTATTGATTATGTGAATGATGCATGTGATGCAAAATATGTTTATCATTTTTCCTTTTTGAAAAATGCACCTACTATGAACTAGGGTTATAGGCTTCCGTTCCTTAGGAAGGAAGAAAGTGAATGAGATGGACCAAACCTACTACCCATGAATAGGGAATTAGGTCCACATATAGTTCAAATTCAAGAAAACTAAGACTAGTGATAGTTAGAAGAATTACCTTAGCGATCGGAGCTAAAGGATTTGAAAGAAGTGTTTTGAGATTTCGACCTTAGAAATTCTTAAAGGTTTCGAACAAACTCAAAAAGATAGGGCTGCCTTAGCATTCAGAGTCATAGGAATGTATTGGATTTTGAGGTTTCGACCAAGCTCAGAAGAAGACTACCTTAGCATTCAGATCTGAAGGAGTGCAATGGGTTTTAAGGCTTCAACAATCTAAAAATAAAATTGCTTTAGCGTTCGGAGTTGAAGGAGTGTGAGTGGTTTTAAGGCTTCCACCATAGTAATACTGAAGGGATTGGACAGTTCAAAATAGATTACTTTAGCATTCAAAACTAGAGGATTTTAAGGAGAAATTTTACACTCTCAATCTGAAACATATCAAGATTCTGAATACAACAAGAGTACTTTATCACCCTTTACCAACAGGTTAGTGGTAACCTTAGCGTCCAAACTTGAAGTATTTTCAAGAAAACAATATTTTGAGCTTCCATCTTAGCGATGCTGAAGGAACTAGACAGTTCAAAAGAGGTTACATTAGTGTTCTAAGATTACGGATTTCAAAAGAGAGATTTGAAGCTTCCATACTAATGATTCCAAAAGGACTAGATAGTTAAAAATAGGTTACCTTAGCGTTCAAAGCTGAAGTATTTCAAAAAACAAATTTTGAAGCTTCCATTCTAGCGATGTGTACGCATTTTTATTTCGCCTCCACCCATTCTCAATGTCCCTTAGAAATATTTTATTGGTACGCGAGATTTTATCTCTTTTTACGCGTCTATCAATTTTAAATCCCGCCTAACGTTTTTAATTTTAGGGCATGAAGGATCTAATCCTAAGATAGATTTATCCATTCAAATGTTTCGTCTTTAAGAGTGTTTTGTGTGATCTGAAATTGGTTGGTCACATGCCTTACCTATCTTTTCGATTGTTCCACCCATGTAGGGGACGCATAGAAGGACTTAAAAGATAAACATGACCCGAGCACTTTTAGAAAAAAGTTTTTTTTACGAAAGTTTTGCTATAGAACCCCATGGTTTACCTTCCCCTCGAATCTCACAAAAAGTATATAGGAAACTTTCCATATAGGATGTTATCCTATCTGTTTGAGATGATTAACCAAAGTAGAGTTCTATATCATAGACTTCTTTTGATTGGCCCATACAAGTTTTCGATTAGTACATGTACAAAATATAGTAATTCGGTTGACTTTAAAGGTCGTTATTTTAGTTTACTAATAAAAAACTAAAGGAAATAAAACAAAATATTGACGGATTAAGAGTCCGGTGTTTTTTTACGCATGAGAAAAGGGTCGTAGTAGCTATGTTATCTGCGTCTATCCTGTGCGATAGACTTTACTCGAATTTAGTTGGCCAAATTTTTATGAAGATATGTTACATATTTGTATTTTGAGTTCAGAATTATTTTACTTGTGTATGCCCTAAACTTGTCTATAATATAGAAGGAATAACCTTAGCTCTAATTAGTTTCCAATAAAATTTGGAATCAAGTCGTTAATTTTTTCTTGATTTCCATTTATCGTAATTTAAATCTATTTAACAAGATACACTATGCTTAGTCTAAAGATGATTATGGACTCTCATTAGGTTTTTCTAAACTAAAAAAGATAAAATAGAACCTTAAATGCACTCCTTGATCAAACATGTGAACCACAATGTGAACTCTCGCTTTGTCAATTTGCTTGAAAGTTTATTTGTTGATTTAAACTATGAATCCTTGTACGAAAATGACTTCACAAGTATATCGGGATGTGAATTAAAGAACGAGAGGGTAATTGGAGCCTTAAATTATGCAAAACGGAAATCGAGAATTTTCCCAAAACAGATTGAAAATCCTGAGAGTTTTTGTGCATGTTGAACATATTTTTAGAATCACTTCGCACACAATTTAGAACTTTTCGGGGTTACGAGACACCCTATATGACACCGCTAAAGTGAGCGTTTTTTCAAAAGTGGTCCAAAAATTCTAAAAATTTCTAAGGAGGTCAAAAATAATTTTATGAAATTACTACGTAAATTTTATAATTTTTTGGAGCTCAAGACATGAGCATTGCAAAATAAGCTATTTTTCAAACAACCCCAAAAATTATGGGAAATAATATTATTGTTGAAAATAATATATTTGACCATCTTTTTATTTTTGGAATTATTCAAAATAATAATCTAAATCTGGAAGTTAAGGGTTTAAACTACTCAATACAATTAGTTGGACGCACTACTGAATTTGGAATTAAATAAATAATTCCGAATAAAGTTACTAGGAAAATTTAAACAATTGAAAAGTCCAAGGGACAAAATGAATGCGCCTTGGAACTTGGAGGAATCGAAGAGGGATCTTAGAAAAGATTTAGTTTTTCCTTCGTCTTCCTCAAGCCTCGTCGGTTCCCGAAGATGTAGTTGCTTAGAGATTCTCCGATCGAAGATAAACAACTGAAGTCGCCAAGGAATCAATTTGTCATTCATCGCTTAGCCGCTCATCTAGAAGACTTCTGGAATCTTGCTAAAAAACAAAAGAACACTTCATTTCTTCCTGATTCGCAATACAAACATCCGATAGAGCATTGTTCCGCTTCGTCACTGCTTCAAAAGATGGAAGCTCGTCACGACGGAGGCTCGCACACCTAATGAACATCTTAGGGAAATGTTTCGACTAACAAAAACTAGAAACATAGGAATAGAATGATGATTCCTCTAAATATCTAAAAATTAAACAGTGGTTACCTTCTATAACTCATCGTTCATTGAGGTATTAACTCCACTAACAACACTAGAGTATTCCTCATCCCATAGAGCTCTAATTACACTTTCGTTGCATAGGAGACTGTCTGGAACGCTCCTGAAGAACTGGTCGTCAGTTTTTCCTCCGGCAACCAATTATTGATGTTTTCGTCGAATAGAATTTCAAGAAATGAGTCTAGTAAAAACCTAACATCTTCCTAACTAAGACTCAGTCTAACCTAGGGCTTTAGTAGCTATATTAACCAAGCAGTCAATCATCATTCATTCAAACAATCATTTATTAAATTCAAAACATAATTTAATTAATAAACTACAAGAATCTAACTCAACGTCGATATTAGTGTACAAAACTGATGTCCTAAATGAACTACAATATTGCTAGAACAGAAGTCTACCTTAAGAAGACAGAAGAACTAGAAGAATGGGGCTAGAATTTAACCTTGCTAGATAAACTTCGAATCTTTCTAGAATCACCTTCCTCTTATTCTTGAGTTCATTGCTATCTCTCCAAGGCAACTCTCTTTAGTGTAGGTTTACAACCTTGCATATCGATTCATCGTGCTCAATTTAATGAGGTAAGAACCTTATATACCCTTAGCTAAGGGTATCTTAGGAATTAGGATTTTAGGAAAACCGGTAACTCAGTTAGTGAGTTGAACAAACTTATTTTCATATTCAGCCGAGTCTTGGTCGAATTTATTCCTGTAGGTAACCGGTTGGGCTACACCTTGAGCCTTTGTTTGAGCCAAATGTAGGTCGAGTTAACCTTTTTTAAAGTTAGGCCTTCTTTAGTTTCAGTTTTAGAAAATATGGATCAACTGAAACTTTAAATGGCCATACTTTTAACTCTGATCACCATTGAGGCTATGCCAAGATATGATACAAAGTTGAGCTTGTTATCTACAACATTCGTATAGGACGAACGAGACTGGATGTAAGTCCATGCAATTTGATAAGATTGGTGTAATCAATAAAGACAGTGTCTGGCTATTGATAACAACTTCAGATAAACGGATTGATAGAAATCCTATTAGGGATTAATATCACTTTCTATTCTTCGCAAACCTTCACAAACTCTTGAAAACGATTCAAGTGCAGAACTATTTGTTTGGGTTTGAAGCTTTGAACCAATGAATAATGAAAGACAAAAGGTAAAGAACACAGCAAGTTGTTTATTGATGTTCAGAGCAAACTCTTCTACGTCACCCCTTCTTTCAACAACCAAAAGGATTTCACTAAACTTCTTTGAATCAAATACAGCTCAATGAATAGCTTAAACTCTGTTGAACAGAACACACTCTATTTAACTTACAATATGATCAATAATATATCAGCTAAATAGTGTTTGATTCTCTCTCTTGAACTTGAAGATGATGTACAATCAGTAAATACAAGAGAAGATGAGTAAGATTGTAGAAGATGAGTAGAGTAACCGGTGATTCGACCGTTTTCCTTGAGCATCTATTTGTAGGAGAAAGACACCAACGGTCGAATCTTCTTCCTAGACACGTGGAACGTGCCCATAGGATGGTCGCCTAAAGGACAGAGTACAGTAGACTTTGTGCTCATGGAACGAGGCAGTACTGAACGGTAGTATGCCAGATATACTTCTAGAACTGTCTTGTACTGAACAAGTAGTGGGAGGGATAATTGTGTATGTGGCGTTCATTCATTGGATACAAATAGTTGGCGTACTGATCTGCAAGAGAAAGTGAAGAAGGAGTAGCATACAACTAGTTGATCGTGGGTAGACGTATGCTAACTTCAAATGGCTGCTGAAACGAGGCATTATACGTGCTCCATTAGACTGTCAAGTCTAAGGGAGTTAGATGCCAACATCTAACAGTGAGTTCCATTCGACTACCACGTGTAATGGAGTTAGACTACAACGTCTAACTTCACATCCCATTAGACTACCACGTCTGATGGAGTTAGACTGCAACGTCTAACTTCATGTCACTTCAGACTAATCTGAAGGAGTTAGACTTAAACGTCTAACTACGTATCTATTAGACTGGCACATCTAACTATGTATTTATTAGACTACCACGTCTAACTACGTATCTGTTAGACTAGCACGTCTAACTACGTATCTGTTAGACTAGCACATCTAACTATGTATATGTTAGACTACCACATCTAACTACGTATTTTTTAGACTACTACGTCTAACTACGTATCTGTTAAACTGGCACGTCTAACTATGTATCTGTTAGACTGACACGTCTAACTATGTATCTGTTAGACTGACACGTCTAACTACGTATATGTTAGACTAACACGTCTAACTACGTAACATGTCTAATTAGCCTGCTTATATCACGTCTAAATTAGTCAGATCTGGTGCACCTGCATAGAAACAATTAGACGGTTTAGCTTCATTCATATCTAAACATCATCAAAACTCAATTGATTAATATTTAGCATTTTTTTGTTAATTAACTCTTTGCTTAGTTTTCCAAACAATTTCTTCTAAGTTAATTAACTCTTAATTTTTCCCAACACAATTCTTGATGGAACATCGGTGGTATTGGAATGAATAACATAGCTTACGGGTGACCTAACGTGGGGTGTATGTTGAGCTGTAGATGTTACTTGGTATTAAAAGAAATCTAACACGATGGAATTTCCAATGGTATCTTATTTTCTCCAAATGGTTGAGATAATCAAAAGATATGAATTTTCAAAGACACCATGTTTAAGTTCGCTCTAGGACTGAAGTGGATGAACTTGCATCAAGTTGTCAAGATAATTTGACCACCTTAGCCATCAAATGGGGTCACAGGATTGGCCATTTGAATGAGTTGTTTCTATGCTTTCATACCGTAAGTCAAAATCTAAATTTATAAGTACTATAGCTTTAGTTATGAATTATACACCACAGAAATGTATGGTTGATCCCGTCTTGGTTGTATTGTCTTGTACCGTTGAATTTGAGGGGTTAAGAGCTTCAACTTCATTTTAGATACAAACGAACCTAGTAGAGAACTCTTCAAGCTTTCAAAATCATTAAAAATTAGCTAATTCCATTATATATAGCGACCTAAGTAAATTTTCCAAGTTGTTGATCCCTTCCAGATTTCTTCAGCAAAAATGCACACATTTGGATGTTTTTTCAAATAATCGCGCATTTGGCGTCAACATGACGTCGGCACGCGCATTTTTTATTCTTTTAGGTGCGCGATCTGACCCGTTGACTTCTGTTGACTTGTCCTTGACTTGGCTAGTTCAACTCGGTTTTTAACCTATTTGCCCTTTTGAAGGTCTTCTACGCAAAATTGCAAATAGCAATATTTAACTGAAAATTCATAATTTTTGAACCGGTTATTCTGAATATTTTAGATCTCCAAAGTTCCATTTTTTTATGAAAAATACGTTTAGACACACAAACAATCTCTGAACGAGTTGTTTAGTACATTTTGTCCTACAATAATATTATACTCAAAGTTCTTGATTTTTTATACCGGTCATTCTAAATGTATGAAAATATATGAAGCTTGAGTTTTTTGAAAATTGGCGTTTGAACCTCTACTTGAGGGTCATTCTAAGCCAATTCCGAAAAATTCTTTTGGTTTTTGCTCCCCTAGTTTAATAATCAAGTATGATCATCATACTGGACCGGGTAGTTTTATTTAATTTTGAGGTGTGAAAATTGAGTGTCTACACGATGCTGATTAGACAGTTCAAAATAGGTTACCTTAGTGTTCAAAGCTGAAGGATTTCAAAAGATAAGTTTTGAAACTTCCACTATAGCGACACTAAAGGAATTAGATAGTTCAAAAGGAGTTATCTTAACGTTCAAAACTGAAGGATTTCAATAGAGAAATTTTTAATCTTCTACCCTATCAAGGCCGGAGGAGTTGGACTATTCAAAAAGGGTTAGATTAGCGTTTAAAACTAAAGGACTTCAAAAGAGAAATTTTGAAGCTTCCACCCTAACGATGATGAAGGAATTGGACACATCAAAATATGTTACCTTACCGTTCAAAGATGACGGATTACAAAATAGAAATTTCGAAGCTTCCACCCAAGCAATGCTGAAGGAATTGGACAATTCAAAATGGGTTACCTTATTGTTCAAAGCTGAAGTATTTCAAAAGAGAAATTTTGAAGCTTTCACTCTAGCGATGTTGAAGTAGTTTGACATTTCAAAAGAGGTTATCTTAGCGTTCAAAGTTGAAAGATTTCGATAGAGAAATTTCGATTATACTCATGATTTAAAATAGATCTGGATTCTAAATACCATAAGGGTATACCATCGTCCTTAACTAGTGGGTTTGAGGTTATCACCTAAGAAGGATGTCATGCATTTTTCAGAAAAATGCCCTTTGTGTGGATTAGGAGTCCGACAAATGATCCAAGAAGATTTGTCTTTAGTACAATGACTAGAATATCTAATATATTCTATTCACTAGAACTCTATAGATTTCTTTTATTTAAAATATATTGTATCGGGAGAATGTCTACATCAACTAGGTTGGATTCCTATATCACTATAACGCTAGAATGCTCCTAGTGTAGACTAGAGCCTTGGTTCATAATCCTCTGGGTAATGTTTATAATGACAAAAAAATGAGATGTTCATGCATTTTATCAAAATTCTCCTAGTATGTTTAAGGGTTAAAGAACAATCTATAAAAGAAGATATCCTTAGTGTAGAAACTAAAGGATATGAAAATTGCAACAATCCTAATAAAATTAGAAGTCTTTCCAAATTTGGTATATTCCTAGTATGGTTAGTAATTTTTACATCAATATGCAACTTTCTACAGAAAAGGTTCATGACAATAGGATTCGAGAGACCTTATAACTTCTGCTTCGGGACATTCCTAATATGATCAAGAATTCTTACACATGAGTATAATATGTTGGGGAAAAGGTTCTTTCCAATTAAATTAAGGAGACCTTGTATCTTTCTTTTCGAGATATTCCTAGTATGATTAGGAATTGCGCATGAGAATGCATCTTGTTGAGGAAAAGGTTCTTGAAAAATGGATTCAAGAGACATTGTAACTTCAACTTCATGATAATCCTAGTATGATTAGGAATCTTGCATATGGATGTGATCTATTTGGGAAAATAATCCTTTAGCAGTTGAACTAAAGGTTGCAAAATATTTCTTATGAAATTCCCCAGGTGTAAACTATGTGTCTTTACAATTATGAATCACAATCCACTAAGAAAGTCTTTATAATAGCCATGTGAATAGACAAGATATGGCAATAACTCAAAGAAGATGTCTGACTTTTGGGGATTCACTTTCCCACTTTCAGACATAATATTTCTTTAGTGTAACAAAGTTATATGGAATAGAGATCATCATCCATGGATGTGAGACGTGCAGCTCCCCCGTAGAGAACTTGCTTGTTCCCATAGGGTCCTTCCCATTGCGATTGGAATTTCCCTCTTGGATCTTGAAGCTCTCGGGTTTTGCGAAGGATTAAGTCTCCGACTACCAAATATCGAGGTTTAACTTTTTTTATTGAAGGCTTTAAGGAATGCGACGTTGATAGGCTTTTGTCTTGCACAAGCCATCAAGACTTTTGTCTTCAAGAAGGGAGAGTTGATTGTACATAGAAAAAAGTCAGTCCTCTTCGATGACATGACTTTCTAAGAGTACTCTAAGCGTAGATTTTCTCGAGCTCAATGGGTTGAACAGTCTCAATGCCATAGACCAATGAATGAGGAGTTTCTCATGTAGACGTCTAAGCGGTCGATCGGTGGCCCTACAAAGTATAAGGGAGTTTCTCATGTCAATACCTATATGTTTGTGTGGTCTTCTTTAAGTTAGAGACCACATTCTTGTTCACAACTTTGACCGCTCCATTGGTTTAATGTCTATAGAGTGAAAACTTGTGATATTCGATTTTAAATTTGTCCAAGAGCTTGAGCACCTTGCCTTGGAAGTGGCGATCATTATCAGATATCATCAAATGGGGAACCCCATATCGATTGATAATATTGCTTCAGATAATTTTCACCACATTAGAGGACTTGATGGTCTTGAAAGATGATGTCTTAACTCATTTAGTGATATAGTCGTTGGCGACTAGAATGAACTCATGACCATTGGAAGTGTGGGGATGAATCTTTCTGATGATATCGATTCCCCGCGTGGAAAAAGGCCATGGAGAAGGCATGTTATATATAATAGAACTAGGAGTATGCTTCAATTAGCATAAATATGACATTAATGACACTTCTTGACATAAGAAATAGAATCTTGTTCTAGATTTTTTCAGTAGTATCTATAACAGAAGATTTTCTTTGAGAGTGCCATGTCATTCATCTAGGGAAAAATTCCCAGCATATACTTTTTCAATGATTCTCGTAGACTCTAATTGATCTACGCATAGCATATTTTTTCAATCGAAAGAACGACGATAAAGAATGTCAATCACAATTACATAGTTGGTGGAGAATTGGCGAAGAGCGTGATGTTCTTTCTTTTGGTACTGTGGAAGATATTCTCCCTTCTCTATGAAGACTTAGATCGGCTTGTACCAGGGTTTAGAAGAAACATCGGCATTGGTGATGGTTTACTTTTCATAGATGTGATTGTGCCTCTACTTGATCTTGAGAGATTTGATTTTAATTCCCTTAGGAATCTATGACATCGTTGCGAGCGTGGAAAGAGCATCGGCGAATCTATTTTGGCTTCTTAGAGTGTGTATAAAATAATATTCACGATCTTGGCTAGGAGCCGAAAAAGATATAAATGAATTGTCGCACACATTTTACAAATTTCCCCTAGTTTAGACTAAGGAATTTGAAAACATGTTCAATTTTAATATTTTTTATTCTATCATTGAGACGAATATTAGTAACCAAATTAGTAAATTCATGTGGAGAAAGCAAAGCATAATATTGCATTTAACTGAATGTCAATATTCTAGTTCGACTCGCATGAATTTAATCAAGAGGAATGATAGTCTTCAATAAGAGGAGCTTGACTCAAGAAGATAAAACTAGACTAAACAAATTCTTATATTGGATTGTATCATGTTCTGCTTGTTTCTCTTGTTATCTCATTCGGCGTCGCTATATGTGCTCGAATGAGATCTTTTTCTCTCCCCACTTTGGACCTTGGCAAAATCATAATCCAGTCCATGGAAAGCTCTAACGCGTTACGCCATTCTAGCAACATTCATAATTGCGACAGGTACAAGGTATCTCCGATTCAGGCTTTCCAGAAGAAGTTCATTGTACCTATCCTCTTATGGTTGAGGCTTGAAATTGAAAGCGACAGGATGACATGTCCCTAGAATTTCACGAAAGTTTCATGCTTCCCATATTTAATTTGTTTCAATATTTTCTCTATCTGATCAAAGGTGACGTTTGAATTGAATCGTTTAATGAACGCATATTTCAAATAACTAAACGTGGAAATAAAATAAATATGATCGTTTATATACCAACACCAAGCTTCACCCGTCAAATAATAGGGGAACAAACGAGGGATAAAGGGGTAACAATTAAAGAAAGATACGGATCTTCAATGCTTGAAAAGTTAGCAATAGAAAGAATTTGGAAATCGAGGGGTAAGTGTTCTTCTTCCATATGATGAGAAGCTTCTCCTAGATTGGTCACAATTGAAGGAATGTTCTCCCTTTCACTTTGGATAAGTTGGTCAATCGTACTGATTGAAAACGTATCCATCTCTATTGTCATATCGTATTTCTTAACATTAGTAGGTGGTAAGGAATACTCAAAGGTTGTAAGATTGAAAACTCCAACATTTTCTAGAGTTGTAGGATGAGGTTGTTTTAGAGTATTGTCCACTTCCCCGCTACCACAATCCTTGTACCAAGATTATTCACTATCTGATGAAGCTTCTAGATCTTGTGAATAACAGAGATAACCCTTACAAGAAGAAAGTATTCATTTGAGGTTCACAAAATACATTAGAGATAAAGGCATTTTTGTGACTAGGCTCAGTATTTGTTTTATCTATTTGATCAATTTGGAGTTTAACCATCAGCGAAGTCATCTTGGTTATTGCTTCCAAGAAAATTAGCTTTATCTATTGCATCTCATTTTTGACATCGAGCTTATATGAGTTCACACCTTTCTCCAGCTTAGTTAACTTGAAATTTGCGTCAAAAGAAAGTGATGTGAAAAAAAAACTCTTGGAAAAGATAATAAAACATTCTAAAAAAATGTTTTGAGGTTTTCACATTTCATTTTTTTCAACATATCAAACAAAAAAATTGTTAATCATGCCATTATGACCTAAAGTATAAGTGGACACTCAAGCCAAGGAGTTCATATTTTTTTTATTAATAACAACACATCACAAGGGATTCCTTACAAAATAATAATGGATACTCATGTACACAAAGATCGTGAACCGTACTATAGACTATCAGAACATAAACCTAAAACTATGAGGTTAGGTTATAAGTGATCTATGTATACTTATTGTCTCAAGCGATGTTGTGTGCTTCCAAAGAGATGTATGCATCAATTCAGCATCTAGTATTTCATCATCGGCATCATACATTCCATGGTCAAGAGAAGAAATATAAGGGTCGGCTTCTAGACAATACAGACACTTGTCTTCCTTGGTAGCTTCCATCCAAGATATAGGAAGCTCAATCCTACCAACAACACGCCGCATGTATTCGTAAGAATCAAATACGACATCTGTGAGGGAACCCTCTTCAAAGAGAAAATGGCCACTAATTGAAAAGTTATGTTTTGCACCTAATTGCCGATAAAGTTGATAAAGTTGATGTGTATAGTATGAAGTGATCCCCTCAAGACTAATAAGCAATATGTAAGGATAATCATCCAATTCGTATGAAACATTCATGATGTGGTATGAGGGGATAATGAAGTTGTTATGATGATCATCATTTATATCCTTTGTACTAGAAACTTGTTGAAGCCTTATCTTAAGTCGATCAAAATGAGAGAAGTAGAAAGAATTGGTTGTTAATGGAAGAAGACTAAGTTTTTCTACCATTTAGATATATAGAAGTTCATAAGATAAAAAAAAAATTCAAAAGACAAAATTTTTCGAAAAAATTTTCTAAGTCATTTTCCAAAAATCCGGCCAAATGAACTATTTAAAGAAACCGGCCTACTTCTTACTTCTTACATGGTTTTGAATATTTTAAATAAAATAATTAAAAAGGGAGAAATTGTTAGATAAAATTAGACCGGTTAAATAGAACTTAACAAAAACAAACTTCTAGTGCAGGAACGGATAAAAAATCCAACCGGTCAAGTAACTCAACCGGTCGAGCAAACAAACCGACCAAAAACCTAACCGATCAGAAAGACAAGACCGGTCAGAAGAAAAGACCAAAACAGGAAGTCATCTGTTGGGTCAAATTATTTTGACTAAGTGTTGAAATAATTTACCCACTGATATTTTGATGATGAAATAATTTATGTGTTTTGATACAGGTGTATTAAGACAACATGTCTTTAGACTTGGATCTAATGAGGTTCATTAAACCGATTTTGACCTCCTTCCGCATTAAGTTAGACGCAAGTCTAATGAAATTAGACGCTTAGTCCAACTCAACGGAGTTAGACGAAGCAGTCTAACAGACACATGAATTAGACGTGAGTCTAATAGAATTAGACGTACAGTCTAACTCATCGGAGTGAGACGTGTAAGTCTAATAGACGTGTAAAGAATTAAACGGGTAGTCTAATGAATACACGGAATTAGACGTGAGTCTAATAGAATTGTAAAGAATTAAATGGGTAGTCTAATGAATACAAGGAATTAGACGTGAGTCTAATAGAATTAGACGTACAGTCTAACTCATCGGAGTTAGACGTGTAAGACTAATAGACGTAAAGAATTAGACGAGTTATCTAATTATTGAAAGTTAGACGTGGGTCTAACTCCTTCAGACAAGTCTGAGGTAGAACCAGAATTAGACGTGGTAGTCTAACTCAGTGGAGTTAGACGTATCGGTCTAATGGTTATTATAATTAGACGGGTTGTCTAATTATTGAAAGTTAGACGTGGGTCTAACTCCTTTAAACAAGTCTGAGGTAGAACCGGAATTAGACGTGGTAGTCTAACTCAGTGGAGTTAGACGTACTGGTCTAATGGTTATTATAATTAGACGGGTTGTCTAATTATTGAAAGTTAGACGTGGGTCTAACTCCTTCAGATAAGTCTGAGGTAGAACCGGAATTAGACGTGGTAGTCTAACTCAGTGGAGTTAGACGTACCGGTCTAATAGTTATTATAATTAGACGGGTTGTCTAATTATTGAAAGTTAGACGTGGGTCTAACTCCTTCAGACAAGTCTGCGGTAGAACCGGAATTAGACGTGGTAGTCTAACTTAGTGGAGTTAGACGTACCCGTCTAATGGTTATTAGTATTAGACACGAGTCTAAGTACATTAGACCAGGCGGTCTAATAGACGATTTTCATCAGAAGGAGTTGACTTATTTCATTAGACTGATCCGTCTAACTGAAATACGTCTAATGCTCTGTTCAAGCAGTACGCTTGAATCTAGCATTTCTCCTACCCACGTGCTATAGTTGTACCCTATTTCTGCTCCACTTTCCTGTGAATATTAGTACAACAGCTATATGCATCCAATCAAGGAATGCCACGTAAGAGAATTTTCCTCACATTACCCGTTTTGTAGGTACATCCCTGATGGAATATTCGGCGCACTACCAGTTCGGTACGGCCACGATCGTTGTGCTGAGAGTCTGTTGTGTACAATGGAGGTTTTCCAATGGAAGAGCGCCACGTATCATTCTTGAAGATTCGACTGTTAGCTCCTGATCAGTATTTAACCAATCCTTAGAGCAACGGACGAAGCACTGGAATCAATTAACCGAAGTATCATACAACGAACAAGCATTCTGATTTTGCAGAGAGAGACTACTCAATCATCTTGCTTACTGAACTTATTTTCTTGAAGCTTCTTTTTGATTGTACTATGTGTGAATCGAGAGAGAGAGCTAGAATCAAAACACCATTAGCTGAGTGATATTCTTCATCTTCTTGTAATTGAACCAGAAAGTGTTCTGTTCAATAGTGAGCTAAGTGTGTGTGTAAACTGTATCTGATTCTCATCATATAGTGAATCCTTCCGGTGGTTGGAAGAAGGGGTGACGTAGGAGAGTTTCTCCGAACATCCATAAACAAACTGTTGTGTTCTTCATTTTCTGTCATCTTTTCATTTTTTACATCTTGTGCTTCAAACCCAAGTAAAGAATTCCGTCTTGAATCCGTTTCAAGTGTTTACACAAGTTTGCGTAGAATAGAAAGCGAATTAAATCCTTAACAGGATTTCTTTCAAACTGTTTTTCATAAGCCTTCATCCTTAGCTAGACCCCCATCTCTATCGATAAAGCCGATCCTATCAATTGGTATTAGAGCCCTGTTTCTATTCTCAAGTCTTTCCTGAAAGATGTCGAACATACCCAAAGATGCCAGTGCTACAGCCATTCCAACTTTCTCTCGCGAAAACTACATTGTTTGGAAGAAAAGAGTCCGTGCTCATCTCTCCTCTCTTCATGATGACATGTGGAGTGTTGTCACAGAAGGTCCTATCAAGATTGATAAAGAGAAGGCCGATTGGACTGCTGAAGAAAAGAGGCAGAACAACCTCAACAACATGGCTCTTGATGTTCTGTACAAATCTCTCGATGACAGCATGTTCAACTACATAATCGAATGTGACACTGCCAAAGAGGTCTGGGACAGACTCACTCAATTGTGTGAGGGCAACGAGCAAACCAAGGAAAACAAGATCATGGTTGCCACTCAACAGTTCGACATCTTCGAAATGTGTCCTGGTGAAACAATGAACGATTTCGATACCATATTCAGCAAGATCGTCTCCTCTCTGTCCATCCTAGGCAAGACCTATAGCAACCGGGAGCTTGTTATCAAGGTCATGCGTGCTCTTCCAAGGGAATGGGACATAAAGACTATGGCTATGAGAGAATCCAAAGATCTGAACAAGATCTCTCTCTTTGATCTCTTCGCAGACCTCAAGGCCTACGAGTTCGAGCTGAACTGTAGGATGGAAGAAGATCAACCCTCGTCCGTTATTATTGCCAAGGCGTTGGTGACTGCTGAAGAGCCACCAACTGCTCCGGACGTGAAGATGGCAGCTCAGCAGCTGAGCAGCGATGCCATGTCTCTCTTTGTGAAAAAGTTTGGCGACTTCATGAAGAAGAGCAACTCTAACTCAAACTCTTCAAATTCTAACGATAATAGAAAATCTAAAGCTAATGTTACTTGTTTTAACTGTGGTATTAAAGGTCATTACGCATCGGAATGCCGAAAGCCAAAGCGTGAAGATGCTAAGGAAGATGGAAAAGAGCTGAAGGCTCTTATGGCCGGTGATGTAAAGAGTAGAGGAAGCATCCGTGGCTCGTACTTCTCATCCAGTGAAAGTGATGAAGAAGACGTGGCTTGCTTCATGGCTAGAGAAGATGAGGAAGGAACTCATGAAACTGAGGTATTTGATTTCTCCTCCGAAAGGTTTTCAAGGGAACAACTGGTAGCTGCACTAGATGAAATGGTCATCGAGTACAGAAAGCTAGCAGAATCTCTAAATGAAACTAAATCTTCATCAGATTTAAATGAACCAAATCAGTCTAAAGAGGAAGAGTCACATGTTTTTGAAAAGAAAATTGAAGAAATCTCATCTGAAAACGAGATGCTCAAGGAACAGATTCAAACTCTTTCATCTGAAAACAAAAGGCTTAACTATGTTGTCTGTGCATGGACAAGGTCTGGTGATGCTGTCAGATATCATATCAGCATGTTGAAACCTGCTGGATCTAGATCCGGATTAGGATTTGATGGCAATGATCCTAACCTGTCATGTAAAAAGTCAAAACCAAATGACAAACTTAAGCCAATAAGTTTTGTCAAAGGAAATGTGACTGACATTGAATCTTATCCTATTCATGAAGAAGTTGCTTTTAAAAATGAAATAGTTTATGTTCCACCAACTGTTAGCTGGCTTAAGAATAAGCTTGAAAAGGCTAATAAGTATGGTAAATTAAAACCTAACTCTAAGTCAAGGAGTTTTAAAAGAAAACCTTCTTCAAAAGACAACGGATCAGTGGCTAACAGGATGTCATCTGCTAAGTCAAAATCTTATGCATTAATCACAACACAAAATGGGAAATCCATCAAAATAACTCAAATATGGATTCCTAAGGGACTAATTGATCGAGGACCCAATTAAATATGGGTACCAAGATTTGTAAATAGTTTATTTTGTAGGTGATGCAGGAGGATAGCAGAAAGGAAGCTAGAAGAGTACTCATCTGAGTACACAGCCTGGACGATCAACAATGGCACTTGCCATTCTGGAAGAATACTTTGTTTGTTTTATTTTGTTATTAAAAATTCTTTTTGGTCTTTGGACCACAAAAATTGTTTATAAAACTTTAGATGTCCATATTCATTTTTGAGAAGAAAAATTTCTTTGGAAATAAAGATATTCTCTAGACGAATATCCTTAATCGGTCTAATTAGACAAGGGTGTCTAAAAGAAAAAGTGTGTACTTAGACGTATTTTTGCTCACAATTAATACATCTAAGTCTATATGTTGAGATTTTATATCCACGCAATTAGACGGACACGTCTAATAGACGTTAAACGTTTTTACGTCTTGAGCAAAAGGCTAGTCACGTCTAATAAACACACGTCTAACACGTGGTGTTCATGCGGAATTAGACGTGCACGTCTAATAAACATTAGACGGATTGGTTATGAACACGGAATTAGACGTATGCGTCTAATACACTCATTCGTCTAATAGATGTTGTGTTATTTGTGAAGTAAGAAAAACGTTTAACTACGTGCCGATTAGACTGATCAGGGACAGCTGTCACACGCTGAGAGTTATCTACTTTTCCCGCTCAAAATATCGAACAGTCATCTCTTAATAACATGAAGACACGTGTCTATCAAGTTTAAAGAAAATGACTAATATATCCTCATTTTTAATGATTACTTCTTGAAAAAGGACGTCTAACATTTATTAACGGGCCATACCCCTAGAAAAGGCGGTTATTCAATATTTCCATGATTCATCTATATAAGGATATTCCTGCATGATTTTGAAAACTTTCAATCTCTCGAAATCTCTAAGAACCCTAGTTCTCTTGCATTTCTCTCACTAAAACTCTCTGAACTATCATATCGATTCACATTTTCTCAAAATGGTGAAGAAAATCACACTCGGTCACTGTACTTTGCAGGTGGACTTTCCATCAGTGTACTCCTATGATCAACCGAAAGTGGTGAAGATGTTCCAAACCCTAGAATATTCTGGGTTGAGGAAGTATCTGGGCAGACCGTTCATCTTCTATGAAGATGAAGTTCGCGAGTTCTTTAAATCGACGGTTATGATGGATGATTTCATCGTAGCAACCGTCAACGGAAAGGAGATTTCATTTGATGAAGCAGTGTATTTCATCGTAGCAATCGGCGGAGTTCTTTGAACTTCCAACGGAGGGCCATCTGTTCGATTTGGTGCTCTCTTCTGAGGTCATGGAGGAAATGAAGACTTCCTTCTCTGCTGATGGTTCAAAAATCCATGTTAATGGATATAAGAAGGTATTTAAGCCCCACTTCATTCTCCTTAACGACGTTGTGGCGAAGGCGCTGCAAGGGAAGTCTGTCTCGTTCAACCTCTATAGTCAAGACCGTTTCGACTATATGTGCGCCATCTCCAAAGGTATCCAAGTGAACTGGGGTCATACCCTGTTCCAGAATCTGTGTTACTCCATCTGCCAGAGTAATAAGGAGAGCATTCCCTATGCGACTCAACTGAGCCACTTATTGAAGTTTCTGGGGGTTCCTGTCGGCGAACCAGCTCAGATTAACTCTGCAAGAGTTTTTACCGCTTCTACGGTTGCCAGCACTCTGATCAGAGTGAAGAACAACCTAGAGTCTGCTTCTAGGGCCTCTAGTTTCCAGACTGGTGGAAGGCCTTCCACTCAATCGAAGCCCTCTGCTTCTGTTGTTTCAACAGGGGCAAAGAGAACCAGAACTGTAAATGAATCGGAGGCCAGTTCCTCCAGCATGAAGAGTCCAAGTCAGAAGGACACGGAATCTGTTGATTCAAGGGTAAAGCAAGGTCCAGGCGTACTTGTTGCAACCCCGATGACATCTCTATCCACTCCCTCAACTTTCCTGAGGAAACCTTCAAGGTCCTGTGCCTCAAAGGAGAAGAAGACAAAGGCGCCCCGCGCGTCTAAATCTGCTAAGGTAAAGTCTTCTAAGTCTTTGGCTGCTGTGCCAAAATTTGTTGTTCCCGAAGTGGAACAGGCTGAATCCATCTTCTTTCCCATGAGAGAATCTGCTGAAGGGTCTGCTGTTGATTCAGCCGGTCCAATTGTTGAATCTATTAACAGGGCGAAGTCCCTTGTTACCCAATCTGATCATGTAGCCGCTGGTGCTACAGAGTCGTCCCTACCAGAACAAGGCGATGTTCCTACCCTCGCTACTGGTGAACCTATCATTCCTGCTCGCAGGGATTCCTTGGTGGGTGGAAAAATCGTTTGCAGAGACCTCCCTGCTGAGCTCTACTTGAGACCTCAATCGGCCTTCGAACTGTTGCGGGCCAGGAAAGGGGCAAAAGGAATCGTCATTGGTGAACCAAGACCTGTTCCAAAACCTGTAGAGGTTGTTGGAAAAGGAAAATCTACCGCTCTTAAGGTTCCTGAGAAGGTGTCTGTCTGAAGCAAGAGGTATTGTTGATCTCATTCTGGATCAAGTGAAGGTCCTTTCGGTTGAGAAATTAGAGATCTATGATTCTTGGCGTATTGAGAGGTTGTCCTCTAGCTATAATGGCTCTCTGTCCAATGCTGACAAAGCGAAAGAATGGAAGAAGAGAGTGGCAAACGAGAAGAAGGTCCTGAAGTGGGCAAGAACTTCGGATGTGGCTGAAGCTTTGAACAAAAGAGACTTGGTGGAAGCTTGCATTCTTGGGAAAACTCTTTTCCCAATTTATGAAGCCAGAGAAGCAAATTTCAATTCTAACGTAAGAGGAGCTGTTGTTGAAGCCAAAGTACTGAAAAAGTTGAACGATATCTTGGATGGATATGTTTTTGTTGCTTCCAGATATATTCATGGCGTCGATTGCTTCCAGATATTCCAAATGCTGATGAATCAGATGCTGCTCTCCTGATCGAATTCGGGACTCTATCTGCCGAAGAGAGACGTATTCAAGATCACCCTGTTCAAGAACCTCCCAATGAAGTTGAAGCGATGGTGAATGTTCAAGAGCCTAAACAAGCTCCTGTAACAAATGTTGAAGAAGCAATCTTAGAAGATGTAGTTGAGGAGTCTTCGAAAGCTCCTTCTGAAGAAGACGTGATTATAACCCCTATTGTGAGAACAGAGGGTGTTCAAGAAATATTGGCTGAGGCCACTCAACCTGAAACTGCAAGAACTGAGGGGGAACCCTCTAAAGAAAAAGGTGATGAAGAAGAAGATTCCTCGTCTGAGGAATAACAGGATGAGCAACCCAAATTTGTTAAGATCAACTTATTTCCCAAAGGTGATGTGGTAAGTGTTCACGAAAATATAACCAATCTCCATCACTATGCTGGAAGTTTGCTCGAAAGATTAGAAAGGGTACAAAAAGAAATTGACAAAGAAGAGGCACAAGAGAAAGCTGCTAAGGATGCTGAATTTCATCAGCCAGAGCAATCCTTGCAGGTTCATACAAACTTTGAGCCTATTCAAAGTATGGCTGCAGAGTCTGAAGAAGTTTCTTCTCACGAAGGTTCATTCGCTGGAGGAAATAATATGTTGAGATCTATGAGGTCTATGCTTTCGACAATGCAGAAGACAATGTGTCAGTCAATGATCTCCAGGGAAGAGGAAAGAGCGGATTTTGATAAAATGTTCAATATCCTATCTGAGTTGGATAAGACCCTGAAGTTGAACACCTATGAGACACATGTCTCTAATGTGAAGTTTAGAAAGTTTGAGCAAGAATGCTTCAGCCGTCAATCTGAACTATTCGACATTGAGAGGCACATCAATGACGAACGCCACAAGGAAACCTTAGATGAATTTGCTTTGGTGAAGAATCAGCTGGTGGAAATGCAGGGTTGCATGAACCGAAACGACAATGAACGACAAGCCTTTGCCGAGAACCTTGCCAGGAAATTTCAAGCCAAGGAAGATGCCTTACGTAATGATGAAAGTGCTCAACCTCAACCAGTTCAAGCGGAGTCTAGCAGGAGGAATGATGGCGTAGCAACCGGAACAAGATCCAGGCGGGCCATCTATTCTGATGACAATCCTAGGCCAACCAAGAGAGGCGGTGGCCGAAGTGGTTCTGAACGCGGTGGAAGAAATGATGGCGGTCGAAGTAGGCTGTCTGATATTGATCAAGGTGGACGTGGCATTGTTGCTGAGCATGGAGGTAGATCGAATGTAGGAGGTCGTGGCGGTCGTGGCTATCCTCACTTCATGAACATGCTTCCTGGGCAAGAGATGAGTCCAACCGATACTCGAGTAAAAAGGGAAGAACAGTGATCTCTCTTCTTTTACTCTATTTAAACTTTATTGAACATGGTTTTGATAAGTCCTTTGAATACTGGTTCTTGTGAATGATTGGTGGAAGTGAACAAGGTGTTTGTTTGTTATTTATTGGGTGAATGCATGTTGTGTTATATGTATGCAGGTTTGCAATTTCTTCATCAAAAAGGGGGAAATTGTTGGGTCAAATTATTTTGACTAAGTGTTGAAATAATTTACCCACTGATATTTGATGATGAAATAATTTATGTGTTTTGATACAGGTGTATTAAGACAACATGTCTTTACACTTGGATCTAATGAGGTTCATTAGACCGATTTTGACCTCCTTTCGCATTAAGTTAGACGCAAGTCTAATGAAATTAAACGCTAAGTCCAACTCAACGGAGTTAGACGAAGTAGTCTAACAGACGCATGAATTAGACGTGAGTCTAATAGAATTAGACGTAGAGTCTAACTCATCGGAGTTAGACGTGTAAAGAATTAGACGGGTGGTCTAATGAATACACGGAATTAGACGTGAGTCTAATAGAATTAGACGTACAGTCTAACTCATCGGAGTTAGACGTGTAAGTCTAATAGACGTAAAGAATTAGATGAGTTGTCTAATTATTGAAAGTTAGACGTTGGTCTAACTCCTTCAGACAAGTCTGAGGTAGAACCGGAATTAGACGTGGTAGTCTAACTCAGTGGAGTTAGACGTACCGGTCTAATGGTTATTATAATTAGACGGGTTGTCTAATTATTGAAAGTTAGATGTGGGTCTAACTCCTTCAGACAAACCTAAGGTAGAACCGGAATTAGACGTGGTAGTCTAACTCAGTGGAGTTAGACATACCGGTCTAATGGTTATTATAATTAGACGTGTTGTCTAATTATTGAAAGTTAGATGTGGGTCTAATTCCTTCAGACAAGTCTGAGGTAGAACCGGAATTAGATGTGGTAGTCTAACTCAGTGGAGTTAGACGTACCGGTCTAATAGTTATTATAATTAGATGGGTTTCTAATTATTGAAAGTTAGACCTGGGTCTAACTCCTTCAGACAAGTCTGAGGTAGAACCGGAATTAGACGTGGTAGTCTAACTCAGTGGAGTTAGACGTACCCGTCTAATGGTTATTAGTATTAGACGCGAGTCTATGTACATTAGACCAGCCGGTCTAATAGACGCTTTTCATCAGAAGAAGTTGACTTATTTCATTAGACTGATCCGTCTAACTGAAATACGTCTAATGCTCTAATTCAAGCAGTACGCTTGAATCTAGCATTTCTCCTACCCACGTGCTATAGCTGTACCCTATTTCTGCTCCACTTTCCTGTGAAGATTAGTACAACAGCTATATGCATCCAATCAAGGAATGCCACGTAAGAGAATTTTCCTCACATTACCCGTTTTGTAGGTACATCCCTGATGGAATATTCGGCGCACTACCAGTTCGGTACGGCCACGATCGTTGTGCTCAGAGTATGTTGTGTACAATGGAGGCTTTCCAATGGAAGAGCGCCACGTATCATTCTTGAAGATTCGACCGTTAGCTCCTGATCAGTATTTAACCAATCCTTAGAGAAACGGACGAAGCACTGGAATCAATTATTCGAAGTATCATACAACGAACAAGCATTCTGATTTTGCAGAGAGAGACTAGTCAATCATCTTGCTTACTGAACTTCCTTTTGAAGCTTCTTTCTGATTGTACTGTGTGTGAATAGAGAGAGAGCTAGAATCAAAACACCATTAGCTGAGTGATATTCTTCATCTTCTTGTAATTGAACAGAAAGTGTTCTGTTCAATAGTGAGCTAAGTTTGTGTGTAATCTGTATTTGTTCTTCATTTTCTGTCATCTTTTCATTTTTCATCTTGTGCTTCGAACACAAGTAAACAATTCTGCCTTGAATCTGTTTCAAGTGTTTACACAAGTTTGTGTAGAATAGAAAGAGAATTAAATCTTTAACAGGATTTCTTTCAAACTGTTTTTCATAAGCTTTCATCCTTAGCCAGACCCCCGTCTCTATCGATAAAGTCGATCCTATCATCATCCGGTTAACCTAAACAACCGATCGGTGCAAATAGATACTTTAAGTATCTGTTGAAGATGATACCAAAGGACAGATCTTAGTATTACCATATTCATACAAGTATGAGGACAATCTGCAGACTGCAGAAGACCGTCCGACAAAATCTTTCTACTCCGGGATAAATCAGAAACGCAATCCTCCAGGTACAAGTAACTGTCCAACCGACAATTGCCATACTAAGTAAAATACAAACCTAGTCGGTTTGACCTATACTCTGGAAGTCTAGACCGCCAGGTCTGAATCACTGAACCTCTGCTCAACCAATCAGATTCAATGTGATGAAATGTGACCGTTGGCACATTTCACCTATAAAAGAATAAGTTCAAGAGGAATAAATGCAGCCCTAGCAACAAGATTTTCTAGTAACAAGTTACAAGAGTTACTAAGTTCCACCAACCACAAGCTTTAAGAGTTATTACAAGTTTATCTCTCTAAGATCAAAAGGAGCTCAAGTGTTTATTTGAAGTAAGATTACAATTTCGGTTCAAATTGTACGGGTGTTATCGAGCATGAAATAAGTCTCGATCGTATTGTGTTTGTGTATTCATTAGTGAATATCCTTCTCGCGGTTTCGAGAGGAAGGGGTGACATAGGAGTTTTATCTCCGAACATCCATAAAAACATGTCTTGTTATTTACTTTCTGTCGACCTTACACTCCAACCGATTCTACCTTAACTGACTTACTGAATCCCAAACTGACCCATCATACTCCAAACCGATCTTATCCAAATCCGGTTCTATCTATCTTGTGTGTGTGCTGCTTTAACCTGAAACAAACCACTTCCGCACTTGAACTCGGTTCAAGGGTTTGTGATAGTTTGTGTAGTATTGAAACCTCGGTGTTAGTCTCTAACCGGATTAATCACCAACCGTTGAGTGAAAGCGCTAACCGGCCAGACCCCGGTCCGCCAGCCGCGACCTAGATCCTAACAATTAGTATCAGAGCAGTTAGTTTCAATACTCAAGCAAGTATGTCTTTTGATAGGCCCCCAATGCTAGAAGGCGACGATTTCGCCAACTGGAAGGTACGCATGCACATGCACCTAATTACCATGGATGACGAGATGCAGTTCATCCTGACTGAAGGACCGGTAAAGATTGATAAAGACAGAAAGGATTGGACAGCTGATGATAGGAGAAGAAACAATCTGGACAATCATGCTAGAAACCGTATCATCAACGGTTTGGATAGAAACACCTTCTGTAAGGTTAGAGATTGCAAAACTGCTAAGGAAATATGGGATATGGTGATTCAAATTCATGAGGGAAACGAAAGAACCAAGGAAAACAAGATAATGGTGGCTACCCAGAAGTTCGAAAACATTAGGATGAAACCTGGAGAAACAATGAGGGAGTATAGTGACTGGTTCACAGATGTGATAGACGAGCTATCAACTCTTGGAAAGAAGTATGATAACAAGGAAATCATCATGAAAGCGTTAAGGTCTCTTACAAGTGCATGGGATATAAAGACAATGGTGATGAGGGAATCAAATTGTCTAAGAAAAATGAAGCGGCACGATGTGTTCGAAGATCTTAAGGCATATGAGTTTGAAATGAGATCTAGGATTGAAGATGAAGTTTTCGCCTCAACCTCCACAAAAGCATTGGTCACATCCAGAGAACCGGTTGCTCCTGCACCGATCAGAAACGCTGAATAGTTTACTGAGGATGCCATGGCAATGCTTGCACAGAAATTTGGCAGATTCATGAAGAGAATCCAACCGACAAACAACAACAACTATAACTACGGTGATAAATCTAATGTTAGATGTTATAATTGCAATTGTTTGGGACATTTCAGGTGGGAATGCAGAAAACCGAGGCGGGATGATCGGAAACCGGACGATCAGAACCACCGAAATAACTATCCACAAACCGGTGAAGGAAGTTAAGTTCAGAAAGCACTGATAGTCGATGATAGAGGAAGCTTATGGGCACACAGTGACAGTGATGATGAACTCACATGTCTCATGGCAAACGAGGAACAGGTATTTGACTCTCCTTGTGAAGAATTTAATAAAGATGAGTTATTTAATGCACTAAATGATATGGTAGTAGAGTATAAGAACCTATTAACACTAATACCAACCCAACTCAACTTTAAAACCGATCCCATAGAACCAGGCATGTCCGAACCTAACACCAATAGTATTCAACCTAACAAAATCTTAGAAACCAAGGCAGCACCTGAACTATCCTCTGAGACCAAACAACTCAAGGAGTCAGTTTAAGAGTTGACCGAGGAGGAGGATGCCCGAATCCAGTATAGAATAGCCGCATGGAAAAGATCCAGCGAAATGGTGAACCGATTGTCTAGATACAATAGACATCCCAAATGCATGTTTGGGCTTGGATACAAAAACAACAAATCCATCAACCGGAACCATTCCGACAAAGTGAAGCTTACAAAAGATAACCTTCCTGTTAGGATCTAGATCGCCGCTGGTGGACCGGGGGTTGGACCGGTTAGCGGTTCACACTCGAAGGGTGGTGGTTAATCCGGTTAGAGATTAACACCGGGGTTTCAATACTACACAACCTGTCACAAACCCTTGAACTAGGTTCAAGCGCGGAAGAGGTTTTGCTTTCAGGTTGAAGCGGAACGCTTGTGTGATAGGCACGGTCGGTTTCGGATGATGGAGATTTGGAAATGGTGGGTCGGTTTCGGTAATCTGGATATTCGGTATGGTTAGTATAAAGTCGTTTTGGACCGGTGTGGTTAAGTTAGTCGGTTAGATAATGAAGCCGGCAGAAAGTAAGTAACAAGACGGATTTTATAGATGTTCGGAGATAAAACTCCTACGTCACCCCTTCCTCTCGAAACCGCGAGAAGGATATTCACTAAGGAATACAAGTACAGGCCGATCGAGACTTATTTCCTGCTCGATAACACTCTTACAATTTACACCGAAATTGTAAAACACACTCTAACATTCAACACTTAGGCTTTCTAAAACGGCACACTCTTATCACTTGTAGTAAATGCTCTTAGCGCTATCTCAATATCACACTGTTGTCCCTTAATGTCCCGCTTAAGTCACTGCATTTACTCTTCTTCAGCTACCTCTTTTATAGGTGAAATATGCCAACGGTCATATTTCACTGCCTTGAATCTGATTGGCTGATCAGAAGTGCAGTGATTCAGTGTTTCAGAGGTTCAGACCTGCGGTCGTTTCCTCAGACCTGATGGTCAATCTCAGACCTGGTATTATGTCTCATACCTGGCGGTCTGTTCTTCCGGTGTGTAAGACAAACCTGCCGGGTTTGTCTTTTACTTGATGTAGGCACTGTCTGTTGGACAGTTGTCTGTACTTGGAAGATTTCCTTTCTGGCTTATCCCGAAGTAGAAGGATCCGGTAGTACTGTTTTCTGCAGCCTACAGTCTTTCCTCAGACTTGCATGGATATGGAAGTATTCAGTCTGTTCCTTTGGTATCATTCTCAACAGATACCCAAATTGTCTTCTTGTACTGGTCGGTCATTTGACTTGGCCGAATGTCTTTTGGTAGTGATGTAACCGGACTTCTTCCGGTTATTCTTGTCTTGTGGATGATCGGCTGTTTGATGATTCCGGTTTTGAGCTTTGGCCGATCTTTTCTTTGTGCGGTCACGTTCCGAATATTCTTGATCAGTTTAGTAGCTTGACCGATTGGTTTTCTTTAGTCGGTTCTTTCATCCGGTCCGGTTCCTTGTTCCTGCATGGGAAGTTTATTTAAGTTAGGTTTATTTGAACCGGTCTGAATTTATCTAACAATTTCTCCCTTTTTGATTATTTTATTTAAAATTATCAAAATCATGTAAGTTTGCAACCGTAGGCCGGTTGTTTTGTTTGTCCGGTTTTTGAAAAAGACTTAGAGAATTTTTCAAAAAATTTTGAGAGAAAATCCTAAGAAAAGTTTTGGAAGAGTCTTTATCTTTTATCTAACAATTTCTCCCTTTTTGATTATTTTATTTAAAATTATCAAAACTAAGTAAAGATGCAAAATAAGGCCGGATTCAAAAATGACTTTATATATTTATATGTAGATGACCGGAAAAGACAAAATATATAGAAATACTAAGGCCAATAAGAGAAAGAAGGATAGTCCCTATTCAGAGTCCGTGAAGTCATAGACGCTCTTCTTTTTCTTCTTCGGTTGCTGTTGCCCGGTCGGTTCGGAAGATCGTCGCCTTTTAGACCGGGACCGCAGTTGTTCTTCGACTTCGTCCTCGACTTGGTCGGCTTGCCGCGATGTACCCGTAATGACCGGTTCAGAGACCTCTTTGAGCAGCTCGGCTATCTGAACTTTCTTAGGGGCCTCCCTCTGTCTCTTTTTCGGTGCTGAAACGGAGGCGGCCGCCTTCTTCTTCTTGTGTTCCCTAGCGAAGCCGTCCAGCCTTCGTGCTTCCCTTTCCAACCGTGCGGCATCCTCCGCAACTCGGGAGGCTACTTTCTCAGCAAACCCTGGGAATATGGCCTCAGCATTTTTAAGTCGCGCGGCTTCCACTTCCGCTTCGGTCAGTTGAGACGATCGCAGCGCCTCTTTATCTTTGCTAGCTTCGGCGTCCAGCGCATCCTGGACCCTTTTAGCTACTTGAGCATCAGCCGCTACAGCCGCGGCGTCCGCGTTCACCTTAGCCTTTAGAACCTCGGCCATTTGTTCGGAAAGCGCCTTCACTTCGGCCATGAGACTCTCGTTTGTCTTCTCGAGTTCGGAGACCCGGTTAAGTGTTGTGTCGACCCGTTCGAAGTCTTTCTTTAGATCGGAGGTCACATCCTCCAGACTTGCGGTTCGCTGAGCCCATTTGTCGCGCTCACCGGCCTCTTCCCACAGTCCGTTGCCGAGTTCTGAGAGTCGTTCTTGATGTTTTTTCAGAAGCAGCCTTGTCACGACGGTGAACTTCAGGGCCGAATCAACTATGCTGTTGGATCTATCCTTGAATGGTTGAAGCTCGGACACGTTGTGTTCTTGTATGCGGTCATCGATCCGTTCCGATATGGATGCTTCAAGCTTTTGAAGACGGTCCTCAACCCATTCTTTAGCAGCCCATTCTTTAGTAAGGTCTGAAGCGGTGACTTCCGGTGGTGGGGGAGGTGATTGCTCGGTGGGATTTGGATCGGCTCTGTCATTGGATTCTATCGGTGCCGCATTCTCTTTTGGAAGTTCTAATGGTGCCGCAATCTCCAAGATCTGTGCTGCATCCTCCACGATCGGTGCCGCATCCTCCATTGGGGGTGTTGGACAGTTAACTGGAAACTTTTCGATTACGGGAGCAGTATAGACCGGTACTTGCATTCGGCTGCATATCGTTTCCAGCCGCTCAATTTCTTGAATTATTTCCCTTTTGCCTTTTTCAAGCCTTGTTAACACCCGCGGCGCTACGGTGTCCACCGATCCCGTCTTGTCGAGCTCTTCCTTAATTCTCCGGATGCGCTTTCTTAGTTTCCGAAGTTGGATCCTTGGTAACAGGAGACAGGTTCGGCTTTGTACCTCTTGAATTGTGTTGGATTTTGTGAGGCTCATCATCAGGTCCTCTACTTCCTCCAATCTGTCGATGCATTGCTTTTCCGTGTGGCCCGGTAGGATTTCTTTATATGGTGTACTAAATCGGTGCTCATGCCACTCCAAGTATAGCTCTTCAACGTCTTCGGCTCGCTTGCTGACGCCCTGAAGGATTTTCTGGGCTAATCTATCGGCCTCTGCTTCTTCGGCCTCCTCCCTCTCCGTGTTGTAGCCTTCATCATTGGCTTCTTTATCAACCCCTTCTTCACCCTCGGTGGTCTCAGGATTGGTGTTTGGTTCGGCATCGTTTGGACTCCGAGCCGAATGATCGTCGTCATTGACCGTTCTATCATCGGTCCTCTCCGTGTCGGTTTCCGCAGAGGCCCACTCCTCATCTTCTGTGTGCTGAGGTGGGTCGGAGAAGATTATCTTTTCTTTGCCTTTTCCTCCGGTCTTTGCTTTGGCCGGGGCATCTTTTTTTGCGGCTTTCTTCTTTCGGCCACCTGTGGAGCTGGGGGCCGGTTGTGTCCTTTCAAGGAATTGCCTTGATCTGATGAGGCAGCATTTTGCTACCGCAACGCCGGGACCGATGTTGAGATTCAAGTGGAGGAAGATCTTACCGAGGGGCACGGCGTATCCCCACGACCGGCTTGAGTCCGGTTTCACCATATCCATGAGGTTGCTGAACACCGATCTTGCCCAGTTGACCTCTTTACCCTCCATCAGACCGATTAGCATCTTGATTTTGTCCCTTGTGAGGTTGTTGAGGTTTCCTCCCCTTGCCAGGATCGCCCTTGTGAAAATGTCACATATCGGGATATACTCCGGCCTTAGCATTTGCTTGCTCCCGGATGTTTTGATCGGCTCATGAGATGCCGACAGAATGTAGCAAGCCGATTCAAAGGTGTTCTGGTCTATTTCTGCCGTTGCATCCTGGCCGGAAGTTGGAAGACGCAGGCTTTCGGCCACCAATTCTTCTGTGAGCTCTATTCGGGAACCGCATACAGTCGCGGTGATCTTGTCGTAGGCGATAGTTGCGGTTTTGAAGAACTCTTCGACCGCATCTTTGTAAATGACGTGAGGACCGCCTAGGAAATATTCCAGACCGGTTTTAATCAGCCGGTCAATAACTGCTTTCTCCTCAGTCGTACCATTCAGCCGAATTTCCTCGAAATCCACCTGAGAGTAGAGTCTAAACAACACCGAATCACGACCCATGTTAAAGAGTTTGAGAAAGTGAGAGAGAGAGCCGCTTCAAAAGAGTTAGAAAGCTTAGAGAGAGAAAGTAGATTCGCGTGAGAATGAAATAAAATGACCGAAGGTCCCTTTTATAGATGCGGTTTGGAAGCCCAACCGTCCCATCAATAATGGGCGGGAATTTTCCCTCCAAAATGAAAAGGCGCCAAACTATGGGTGGTAAAACAAAAAGAGGTGGGCGGCAAATTTGAGCGGGAGATTTCCCTCCAAAATCCTTTGCTTATGTCATTGATGACGCACTCTTCTTCTAGAAACCGATGGATTGAACGGTTTCTAGGTTCAATTGATTATTTAGAGTGTTAACAAATTAGGCAGATTTCATGTGACCGGAAAAGAACGCGGTTATAGGTTGAAGATGTGAACCGGTTACTTAGATAAATGTTCAAAGAATTGAGAAGACACGGTCATTTAAACTGAAATGATATTAAAAGTCAAGAGATAGAAGAGAAAGGAAACCGATTATAGGATTCGGTACAGAGATAGGCATACAGAAACAATGTAAAGTATAGCCTATTCAAAAGACATTCTCCAGATTCGTTCTATTGTCGAATCCCTGTCGAGGATGTTTGAAGAGGAAGCCGGTGTGCCCGGTCCGAACTCTGGTCGGTACCCAAGAATCGGCTTGCTGATATGCGGTGCATACCCGAGACCTTTCTTGGTCAGCACCATATTCTTTAAGTTTTCCCATATGACCGATGACCAGTTGATGGCCGATTTGAAAAGAATGTGGGTCATGATGTTGTAGGTATTCCTGGAATACCGTTGATTAGGTGATTGACACAGAATTGACCGGGTCACGATTTCGAGCAGTAGCTGACCGTGACTTGCAAGTTGGGTTTTTGGCCCAAAGTGTTCCACCGGAGAGGGGGTGGCCGACAGGTATTGCGCGGTTTCAAATCCCGCAAGGTCCTGAATAGTCGGAAAGTCAGAGAAACCTTCAGCGGGTAGACCGAATAGTGAGGCAAATTCATCCTCGTCGATCCAGAACGTATGGTTTCTGACAGTCGAGACGATGTACTTCCCCCTGATGCAGGCGCTTCGAAAGAAGGCCTTGACATCGTCTAGAAGAATAGGACCGGCCTCTTCAAGAAACGGTTGAAGACCGGTTTCAGCAAGAGAGTCATACATGAATTTCTGCTTAGTAGTGCAATCCCTTATGCCCGTGCAAGAGTTGAAATCGATGCATAGAAAGTTTCCCAGAGTTCTGCTCGGCATGATTTCGGTATTTGAGAGAGAGACGGGATTCAAGAATATCAGATGTGATCTTGTGCTTTCGGATGTGATGAAATGAGTAGAGGATGGCTTCTTATATAGGATCGGTTTTGGAGGGAAAAATCTGAGCATTGATGGTCAGTTTTGTTTTATTAAGGAAAGGAATCTTTACCTTTTCAAGGCGCATGGGGAAGTGGCAAATTTGCAAAGCCCTAGGTAAGTGTTGGTTGGGAAGTAACCAGTTTGGTTGGAAATTAAATGTGCGGGTGGTTGGGGGTTATTTCATTGATTGGAATTAACTCATTAAATGCACTTGAACATAACCGAGATTAATTAGATAGATGCCGAAAATAACATACACAATGCCGAAAATGGCATTCAGGAACGATGAAGGAAACATGAAATCAAGAAAGACACAAATAAAGCCGAAGGAAACATAGATGAGGCCGAAACGATCAAACTTGAGTTGGACAAGAATACACCCGGTGCATGAAGCAAAACGACTGGGTGCAGGAAGGAGTGACTTAGGGTGCAAAGGGGTCGACATCACCGTTGCGGTTTTTCTCCTCCAGGCCCTCTCGAACCGCCTATAAAATGGGTCGGTTACTTCTTTGGTGAGCACCTGAGCTTGGTTTAAACCTTCGCCGGGACAGGTTGGGACTCCAAGCTCCACAAGGAGGCTGCTTATTTGAGGAATGAAACCAACTGATCGGATGCCGATCATCCAGATAAGGGTGTCGAAGAGCACCCTAGACCAATTTACTGGTGTGCCGGTGATTATGGCCGCCATCATGTTGAAGTTCGAGACATTGTAGGTGTTTGTGACGTCCCTACCAAAAATGCTCTTGCCGATCACATCGTTGAGAAGCTGATATTCAGCTCTCAGACATGATTTTGCTCCATGGTCCTCAACCGGGTCGTTAGACCGAGAGAGGGCGACGCAGACTTCGGCTTTTACATCCCCAGGGATGTCCAGATCTGTGATCCCGTGCCTTGGCAGGCTATGACACCTTGCAAAGTCCCGTTCAGTGAAATCGAAGACAATGCCTCCCACCTTGGATTGGATGTGGGTATCAAAGTGGGGGTGCCCCGAAACACCCTTGCATTGTGGAAGAACTCCAGAACGGAGTCCGGATAGATGGAGTGCTTGTCACATAGGAAACTTTGGAGGCCGGTTTCCTCCAAAGATTTTATCATCTTGTATATTTCATACTGGTCTGTGGAAGAACAGGATTGAAAATCAACCTGAAGGATGTTGGGAAACTGAGACATTTTGTGCCTTAGTGAGAGGATGTTCTTGTGACTTGTGAGTGTTGTGGTGAACGTTTGCTTCACTTAAATACTAGTTTAGGGACTATCCTATTGTCCAGACATTAAATGGGATGACATGTATTAACTGCGGGATAAGAGATATTGCATGAAATAGGCATGTTTGCAATCTAGGTGTCGGTCATAGGCCTGGACTGTGAAAGATATCAAAAGATCTTCACGTCTTTTTAGGCGCGACCTATTTTACTTTGAGAGGGTAATGTTGCAGAACAGATATCCTTAATCCCTGATAACTATTCCTCTTCTGTTTGAAATTCAAATAATCTAGGGTTGCCTGCTTCCGAACCGGTCAGGTATCAGTTGTTCATCCCGATGCGGTTATTTGGCGCATGCACCAAGTAGCCGGTCGGTTTACTCTATCTGATAAGCTGGGCGGTTCTTCCACAGACACCCTGAAGATTCTAAATTCAACAGCTTAGGAAGAATTACCGGTTTTGTCTGTCTGAACCGGTTTCCCTTTAAGCATCCTTTGGAAGGATTTGGCTAATATCGGTTAAGCCGAGAGTAAGCCTGAATTGAGAAAACTTAGCTTCCTGTAGCGGCTTTGTGAAGATATCGGCTACTTGTTGATCGGTCGGTACATATTCCAGCCGGATATGCTTCAGCGTGACATGCTCCCGAATGAAGTGATGCCTTATGTCGATGTGCTTGGTTCTGGAGTGGAGAACTGGATTGTAGGTGATCGCTATGGCACTCGTGTTGTCGCAGAAGATCGGGGATTCTTCGGCTATGACACCGAAGTCCTTCAGCTGCTGTTGGATCCAGAGGAGTTGAGAACAGCAACTTCCGGCCGCCAGGTATTCAGCTTCTGCAGTGGATGTGGCCACAGATGTTTGCTTCTTGCTATGCCATGAAACGAGCCGGTCACCAAGGAACTGACATGTTCCGCTGGTGCTTTTTCTGTCAATCTTACACCCTGCATAGTCTGCGTCTGAGTAACTTGTTAGATTGAAGGACGAGTCTTTTGGATACCACAGACCGACATCAGGTGTGCCCTTTAGATACTTCAGTATCCTCTTTGCAGCTGTGTAATGGGATTGCTTTGGATTTGCTTGGAATCTCCCACAAACACCAACTGCAAACAGGATGTCCGGTCTACTCGCTGTCAGGTACAGTAGGGAACCGATCATGCCCCGGTATGCAATCTGGTCTACCGATTGGCCCTCATCATCTCTGTCCAGTTTAATGGATGAGCTCATTGGAGTAGCCGCCGAGGAGCAGGTGTCCATACCGAATTTCTTTAGCAGCTCCTTGGTATATTTAGGTTGACTGATGAATGTTCCTTCTTTGAGTTGTTTGACCTGAAGACCTAGGAAGAAACTTAATTCTCCCATCATACTCATCTCAAACTTGTCAGTCATCATTTTTGAAAACTTGTCACATAGCTTAGGATCGGTGGAACCGAAAATAATGTCATCTACATAAATTTGAACAAGTAGGATATGTTCCTTCTTTTCAAATTTGAACAATGTCTTATCCACCGAACCAATGGTGAAATCATGTTCTAATAGAAATGCGGTTAGTGTATCATACCAGGCTCTAGGTGCTTGCTTTAGACCGTATAAAGCTTTATTTAGCCGGTATACGTGGTTTAGAAATGCAGCGCTTTTGAAACCGGGTGGTTGTTCAACATACACTTCTTCACGTAGGTCACCGTTCAGAAATGCACTTTTAACATCCATTTGAAAAACCTTAAAGTTTTTGAAAGCAGCAAATGCAAGAAAAATCCTAATGGCTTCAATTCTGGCTACAGGAGCAAATGACTCTTCAAAATCAATGCCTTCTTCCTGTTTGTAACCTTGAGCCACTAATCTGGCTTTGTTCCTCGTGACCAAACCGTCCTCATTGAGTTTGTTTCTGAATACCCATCTTGTTCCTATGACCGATTGATCTTTCGGTCTGGGAACTAAGTACCAGACTTTACTACTCTCGAACTGGTTTAGCTCTTCTTGCATTCCCAAGATCCAATCCGGATCTGACAATGCTTCATCTATTCTTTTCGGTTCAATCTGGGATATGAAAGCTGAGTTAAAATATCCTTCCAGAAGTTGACTCCTAGTTCGAACAGGTTCTGAAGGGTCACCTATAATTTGCTCAGGAGGATGTTTACTGTTTCTTCTGAGATTCAGTTCAGGGATGTCTACCAAATTACCGTTAACTTGACCAAAGCTAGACATGTCGGTAGGCTGAACGAAATTGTCAGACCGACCGACTCCCTCGGATTGGACCGAAGTGTCAGCTTCCTGTTGTGGAACAGCTTGATCCGGCTGGGTATCAATATTACCCATTTGGTCATGGACAAACCGCCTGAAGACCGGAGTCTCATCTTCACTATCAGAATGAATATCGTTATTTTCCAGTCTGTTGTGTAGATCAAAGCATGAAGCAGTATTGCTTTCAACCGATTCATCGAAAACAACGTGAATTGTTTCCTCCATGGTTGCAGTTCTATTATTGTATACTCTATATGCTTTACTTACTGCCGAGTACCCTAGCATGATGCCGGTATCGGTTTTTGCATCAAAAACGGTGAGTTGGGTTTTACCATTTATATGAATATAACATTTACAACCGAAAATCCTGAGGTATTTAAGTTTAGGAATTCTGTTAAAATAAACCTCATATGGTGTTTCGTTGTGAAATCTGTTTATCAAAGACCGGTTTTGTGTATAGCATGCAGTGTTGATAGCCTCAGCCCAAAATTTCTGAGCAATGCCGGAATCGGCTATCATAGACCGTGCGGCTTCCTTGAGAGTCCGGTTTCTTCTCCCGGTCAGGCCATTTTGTTGAGGAGTCCTAGCACTAGACAACTCGTGTCTAATGCCGGATTCATCAAGATATGCAGTTAATGTACTATTGGTAAATTCGGTACCTCGATCACTTCGAATGCTATTAATACGAGTTGATTTTTCATTTTGCAACCGCTTAAGAAGTGTGATCAGGTTTGATATAGTTTCACGTTTAGATGGTAGAAATATTACCCATGTATATCTAGAATAATCATCAATAACTACCATGTTGTAGAGCATACCTCCTAGGCTAATGACTTGAATCGGTCCAAATAGATCCATGTGAAGAAGATCTAGGCATCGGCTAGATTGGATATTTCCATTACTCTTAAAAGATGACCTAGTTTGTTTACCCATTTGGCATGCTGAACAAACCTTATCCTGGTTAAATACTATATCAGGAATACCTTCAACTAGCTTTTTACCACGAATGTAGTTTAAGATTTTCATGTTTAGATGGTTTAGTCTCTTGTGCCATAGCCAGGTTTGATCAGTCTTAGCTATCATGTTTATAGGATATTTTATTCTGGTTTTCCAGTCTACCTTATAGATGTTACCTATCCTATTTCCGGTTAGTAGTACAATACCTTGAGAGTTCTTAACTAAGCATGCATGTTTAAGGAATTCTACCGTGTATCCGGCATCACACATCTGACTAATACTAAGTAGATTAAAACGTAGGTTTTCAACTAGAAGTACATTATCAATAGTTAGATTACCATGGACAATCTTACCCTTGCCCACAGTTTTACCTTTTGAGTTGTCACCGAAGGTAATTAGAGCACCGGTTACTGATCTGATGTCGGTTAGCAAATTGCTATTTCCGGTCATGTGCCTGGAGCAACCGCTGTCCAAGAACCATTCGGAGTTTCCTAGCCGTTTCTTTGGATCCTGCAAAATGTACATATTTACAACTGTTTGGTACCCACATTTACTTGGGTCCACATGCGATTAGTCCCTTGGGTACCCAAACTTTGATAAACCGGACGGTCTTCTTTGCTAGGGTTTTAACTGTCCTTTTGGCACTCGGTCTCGTGTATTTCGGTTTTCCTTCAAATGTCCTAAATGGTGATGGTCTTTGGTTCGGTGATCTATGGTTTGACCTACGCGGCTCAGGGAAGGCTTTCTTATATCTGAGGATTTCGGCTTTTCTTTTCACAGGGTCAAGCCAGGAATCGGTTGGACCAACATAATCGTATTTTAGCTTTTCTTCCCTATAGTATGCGGTCTCCTCTTAAGAAATTTTATAAAGGGGAGGTTTCCTTTTGTGAGCCGTGCTTTCTCTATGGGTTTTCGGTCTTTAGAGCTATTTCCTGTGTATCCAAGGCCACGCTTACAACGAGGATGCCTGTAGTGTTTATTCATATTCTTTACTATATCGCTAGATCTCTTATAGGCGGCCATCTTATATTGAAGTCGGGCATTTTCTTCCTTGGTTAGTTCTCTAGTAAGTTCACTAGATTGTTCGGTCTTAGGATCTAATTCGGTTTCTAGAGTATGGGTATCAACAGATTGTATGACCTCCGGTTCAGGTATGATAAGTACCTCTGGTTCTGTTGGAATAGGTACTATGGGATCGGTTCTAATGTTGAGATGCTTGGGTAGCATGGTTAGTAGGTTCTTATATTCTTCTACCATGTCATTCAATGCATTGTATAATTCATCTTTAGTAAATTCTTCGCAAGGAGAGTCAAATACCTGTTCCTCATTTGCCATGAGACATGTAAATTCATCGTCACTATCACTGCGAGCCCATAGACTTCCTCCATCGTCGGCTATCAGTGCTTTCGGTACCTCACTTCCTTCACCGGCTTGTTGATAACTGTTTCTGTCATTTTGATAGTCCGGTTTCTGGGTATCCCTCCTTGGTTTCCTGCACTCCCACTTAAAATGTCCCAAACAGTTACAGTTATAGCATCTTACATTGGATTTATCACCATAGTAGTTGTTCGTAGGTTGGCTTCTTTTCATGAACCTCCCAAACTTCTGTGCAAGCATTGCCATGGCATCCTCAGTGAACTGTTCGGCGGTTCTGATCGGTGCGGGTGCAGGAACCGGTATCGGTGCAGGTGTAGGAGCAGGTGCAGCCGGTTCTGTAGATGTGATTAATGCTCTGGTTGATGTTGAGGCCGAGACTTCCTCTTCGGTTCTGGATCTCATTTCGAACTCATATGCCTTGAGATCTTCGAATACATCGTATAGTTTCATCTTACGTAGGCTTTTTGATTCTCTCATTACCATCGTTTTTATGTCCCAAGCACTTGGAAGAGATCTCAAAGCTTTCATGACTACCTCTTTGTTCTCATACTTCTTGCCCAGAGTTGCTAGTTCATCTAACACACCGGTGAACCGGTCACTGTATTCCTTCATAGTTTCTCCTGGTTTCATTTTGATGCTTTCAAACTTCTGTGTGGCCATCATTATTTTGTTCTCCCTTGTTCTTTCATTTCCTTCAAAGATCTGGATGACCGTGTTCCATGTCTCCTTCGCGGTTTTGCAATCTCTGATCTTGTAGTATGTGTTTCTGTCCACGCTGTTGGAGATCCGGTTTCTAGCATGGTTGTTCAGATTGTTCCTTCTCCTATCTTCAGCCGTCCATTCTTTTCTATCTTTATCAATGAATATCGGTCCTTCGGTCAGAATGGATTCCATTTCATCATCCAGGGTGACTAGGTGCAGGTGCATGCGTGCCTTCCAGTTGGTAAAGTCATCACCTTCTAGCATTGGAGGCCTATCCTGATACATGTTTGCTTGAGTATTGAAACTAACTGCTCTGATACCAATTGTTAGGATCTAGATCGCCGCTGGTGGACCGGGGGTTGGACCGGTTAGCGGTTCACACTCAAAGGGTGGTGGTTAATCCGGTTAGAGATTAACACCGGGGTTTCAATACTACACAACCTGTCACAAACCCTTGAACTAGGTTCAAGCGCGGAAGAGGTTTTGCTTTCAGGTTGAAGCGGAACACTTGTGTGATAGGCACGGTCGGTTTCGGATGATGGAGATTTGGAAATGGTGGGTCGGTTTCGGTAATCTAGATATTCGGTATGGTTAGTATAAAGTCGGTTTGGACCGGTGTGGTTAAGTTAGTCGGTTAGATAATGAAGCCGGCAGAAAGTAAGTAACAAGACGGATTTTATGGATGTTCGGAGATAAAACTCCTACGTCACCCTTCCTCTCGAAACCGCGAGAAGGATATTCACTAAGGAATACAAGTACAGGCCGATCGAGACTTATTTTCTGCTCGATAACACTCTTACAATTTACACCGAAATTGTAAAACACACTCTAACTTTCAACACTTAGGCTTTCTAAAACGGCACACTCTTATCACTTGTAGTAAATGCTCTTAGCGCTATCTCAATATCACACTGTTGTCCCTTAATGTCCCGCTTAAGTCACTGCATTTACTCTTCTTCAGCTACCCCTTTTATAGGTGAAATATGCCAACGGTCATATTTCACTGCCTTGAATCTAATTGGCTGATCAGAAGTGCAGTGATTCAGTGTTTCAGAGGTTCAAACCTGCGGTCGTTTCCTCAGACCTGATGGTCAATCTCAGACCTGGTATTATGTCTCAGACCTGGCGGTCTGTTCTTCTGGTGTGTAAAACAAACCTGTCGGGTTTGTCTTTTACTTGATGTAGGCACTGTCTGTTGGACAGTTGTCTGTACTTGGAAGATTTCCTTTCTGGCTTATCCCGAAGTAGAAGGATCCGGTAGTACTGTTTTCTGCAGCCTACAGTCTTTCCTCAGACTTGCATGGATATGGAAGTATTCAGTCTGTTCCTTTGGTATCATTCTCAACAGATACCCAAATTGTCTTCTTGTACTGGTCGGTCATTTGACTTGGCCGAATGTCTTTTGGTAGTGATGTAACCGGACTTCTTCCGGTTATTCTTGTCTTGTGGATGATCGGCTGTTTGATGATTCCGGTTTTGAGCTTTGGCCGATCTTTTCTTTGTGCGGTCACGTTCCGAATATTCTTGATCGGTTTAGTAGCTTGACCGATTGGTTTTCTTTAGTCGGTTCTTTCATCTGGTCCGGTTCCTTGTTCCTGCATGGGAAGTTTATTTAAGTTAGGTTTATTTGAACCGGTCTGAATTTATCTAACAATTTCTCCCTTTTTGATTATTTTATTTAAAATTATCAAAATCATGTAAGTTTGCAACCGTAGGCCGGTTGTTTTGTTTGTCCGGTTTTTGAAAAAGACTTAGAGAATTTTTCGAAAAATTTTGAGAGAAAATCCTAAGAAAAGTTTTGGAAGAGTCTTTATCTTTTATCTAACACTTCCCTTTGTAAGTTGTAACAAGAGCTCCTCAACCAACGATGAGGAACAAAGTGCCTCATATCCGGAAGACGAACTAATCTATGTAGGTCCAACTGATTCCGAAAAATGGCTTCATCCTGAGAAAAGGAAAGCCAATCGGCCCAAAGGTAAGCAAGCCGATCCAGGACCGCATAGAATAAACCAAAGGCCACCTCCGAGTAAGGCACTCTTAGGAAAACAGAAAGACGCCAAACCGAGTGCAGGAAAACTAGTCAAAACCATAACCGGAAAAGTTGTCTGACTTATTAAAGTCTGGATACCTAAGGGACTAATCACTTGTGGACCCAAGTAAATGTGGGTACCAAATAGTTGTAAATATGTATATTTTTCAGGATATGAAGAAACGGCTAGGAAACTTTGAATGGTACCTGGACAGCGGTTGTTCCAGACACGTGACTGGAAACAACAACCTTCTAACCGACATCAGAATAGAAACCGGTGCAATGATTGTCTTCGGTGATAATTCAAGAGGTAGAACTGTGGGCAAGGGTACCTATTGAAGAACCGCTTTGTCTATCAGTTCACATGTCAGACAACAACTGAAGGATTTCAGTACCAGCGGAACATGTCAATTCCTAGGTGATCGGCTTGTTTCATGGCACAGCAAGAAACAGACATCGGTTGCCACATCAACCGCAGAAGCTGAATATCTGGAAGCTGGAAGTTGTTGTTCACAACTCCTATGGATCCAACAACAACTGAAGGATTTCGGTATCACTGCCGAGGAGTCTCCGATATTTTGTGATAACACAAGTGCCATAGCAATCACATACAATTCGGTCTTACATTCTAGAAGCAAGCACATCGACATAAGACACCACTTCATCCGAGAACATGTTATGCTGAAGCATATCCGGCTGGAATATGTATCAACAGAACAACAAGTAGCCAATATCTTCACAAAGCCTTTGCAGGAAGCTAAGTTTTCTCACTTCAGAAATATACTCGGTTTAATCGATATTAATCAGTTCATCTCTTAAAAATGTCTAAAAGGAAAATCGGTTCGAATAGACAAAACCGGTAGTTCTTCCTAAATTGTTGGAAACCGAATTCACCAAGGTACCTATTGAAGAACCGCTTTGTCTATCAGTTACAGTAAACCGACCGGTTACTTAGTGCTTACAATAATTAACCGCATCGGGACAATGACTGAAAACCGACCGGTTTGGAAATAATGTACTCCGGACTATTTAGCTTCTGTACAAACGTGGAACAATTATCTGTGTTTAAATGTATCTGTTCTGAAAAGATACCTTTTCAAAGCAAAATGGTCATACCTCAAAAGACTTGAAGATATGATATTTTTCACCGTCCAGGCCTATGACTCACATCCTAGGTTGTAGACATGCTTATTTCATGCAATATGTTTTATCCTATGGTTAATAGATCCGATCACCTGCTATACACTGGATAATACAATCATCCCTCCACTAATATATAAGTTAGGCAAACATCAGACAAAACATTCAAAAACATCAAATTATCCTCTCACTAAGACAAAAATGTCTCAGTTTCCAAACATTCTCCAAGTTGATTTCGACTCAGCTCAAAGTACAGAGCATTATGAAATCTTCAAAATGATCAAGTCGCTTGAAGACATCGGTCTAAAATCCTTTCTAGATGACAAACATGTCATCTTCCTTGAAACCGTCCTGGAGTTCTTCTATAACGCCAGGGTTTTCTGGGGTACCCCTCATTTCGACACCCTCATTCAATCTAGGGTCGGAGGGATCGTGTTTGATTTCTCGGAAAGTGACTTCGCCATATGCTTTTATCTTCCGAAGCAAGGGATCACTAATCTGAACGTTCCGGTCGGACTAAAAGCCGAAATTTCCTTAAGCTTCTCTTGGTCTAATCATCCGGTCAGTGACCACGGTGCTAGGTCATCATTGAGGGCTGAATACCAGCTTCTCAATGATATCATCGGTAGGGGCATCCTAGGTAAGGATGTGACCAATACCTACTGTGCTACATCTTTCAATATGATGACCGCTATCACAATGAATACGCCGGTCAACTGGTCCAGGGTGTTGTTCGATGTCCTGATTTGGATGATCACTATTCGCCAAACCGGCCTCATCCCCCAGATCAGCTGCCTACTTATGGAACTCGGGGTTCCACTCTGTCTGGGCGAAGGACTAAATCAGGCCCAGGTCATAACCAAGAAAGTTGCTGACTCGTTCTATGAGCGGTTCGAGAAGGCCTGGAAAAGGAAGAACCGACGCCTCGACTCCTCCGGCAATTAAGTCACTCCTTCTTACAACCGGTCATTTTGTTGTACGTATCGGTTGTATTGTCATCCTACTCCATTATGATCTTTTCGGTTTCTCTTTGTGTGTTTCTTTCGGTTTGTTGTAACTCCACTCTCATTAATGAAAAGTAACTTTCAATTTCCAACTACATGGGAAATTACACAAACTTAGTTACTTTCTAACTAGATTCTCCACCTCGAGCTCCGCAACCGGTCAAAAGTAACTCTTTCCCAAGGAGTTTTGGAAACATAAATATTCCCAACACTAATAAGACAAAACGGAATATCAGCATTAAATGCCCCTATTTTCCCTCCAACCTCAAATCTATATAAGGAACCCCTTTCATCTATTGAGCATACCTCCAAACAACTTTTAATTTCTTAAACTCTCTCTCTCTCTTAGATTTGAAATAATGTCTAACCGTACACTAATAAATTATCTATGCATCGATTTCAACTCCGTCCTCCATATTGAGGATATTGAAGTAAAGGAACTTCTCTTCGAATCCCTCATTGACCCCGGCCTTAGTGTCTTTCTCGGAGAAATCGGACCCGTCTTCATTCCAGAGGTAATGGAATTCTTCAATAATGCAGCCATATCCGGTGATGCCATTACTTCCATTGTGAAAAATCACCACTTTGTTTTTCGCGAAAGCGAATTCTCCCGAATGTTCAATCTGCCCACTAAAGGGTTCTCTGACTTTCCATCCCGGGTGGGGAGTGCTGCAGTTGAATATGCGAAAATGTTCTCCGGAACTGAAGTGCCGGTTGAGAACTACGGTCTAAGAACCCGTCTCGCCCGTCACATCCAACTCCTTCACGAGATTGTCAACTGATCTATCATCTACCAATCTCCAAACCAACACTATTCTAAGAAAGTCTTCGACATGATGACCTACATCATCAGCAACACCCTCATCAACTGGTCATCGGTTATCTTCAATAACCTGAAGACAATGGTCGAGACAAAGAAAGGTTTCGGATATGCCCCCCACATTAGCCGGTTCTTTCGTACACACCATCCAAATCTTGGACCGGGTACCCCGGTGTGCTTCTCAAGTGTTCTCCACGAGGAAATGGTGGAGGACAGACTATCTAAAATGATCGTTACATAATTTACAATTATGTTATCTTGTGTACTGTAAACCGATCGTGTATCGGTATCTATTATGTCCTTTCTTTTTAATCAAATGATTATTTAAACCAATGAGTTCAAAATTCGGTAAAATCAAAATTCGGTTCCGAATCACAAAATTGATAAACAGTCTAAAAGTTCAACCGGTTAATCATAAACCAAGTCATCCCGGTTAAATAACCGTCTCATGAACAGAACGGTTACATTATATAATCGCTTCATCGTCGGTTAAATAACCGCATCAAAAGCCCGCTAAAACTTCCTGCCTACCGTTTGCCGCCCAAAGTCTTTTTTGAGGGAAAATTCCCGTCCAAACATGACGTGACAGTTCACGGCGGTTGAAATTCCAACCCGCGACTATAAATATGGTCCTTAGCCATTTTATTTCATTCTTACGCGAAACGGCTTTCTCTCTCTAGATTTCAAATCTCTCAAAACTCTCGATCTCTCAGTTTCTTCAACCTACAATGGGTCGTGAATCTGTGTTTTTCACTCACATCATCCAGGTCAACTTCGATTAAATTCGGGCAAATGGATTGGCGGAGGCAAAACAAGTGTTAACCCAACTTTCTGAATCCGGTCTTGAACACTTCTTGAACGGACCGTTCATCTTGTATCAAGAGGCGGTTACCGAGTTCTTTCAAACCGCCGCACTCACCGAAGGGACGATAACCGCAATAGTAGGCGGAAAACCGTTCAAACTCACCAAGGAGTCGGTTGCTGAGGTCCTCCATCTACCAACCGAGGGGAGCGACTTCTCGGTGGTTACAGACGAGGTTACATTCCAAGCAGTTTGCCGAGATGTTTCGGATACTGTGGTACCAATAGTAGTATCCGGTAAGAAAACCTCACTCAAACCGGAACTTAGACCGTTATGCGAGATCTTGTCTAAGTCAGTTCAAGCACAGGGAGGAAACTATGATAGCCTCACCCGAATGAAGATCGATATGATTGCCGGTTTAGTCAACGGCACTAAAATTAACTGGGCAAAGGTAATCTTCTCAAACTTATGTGAGATGGTGGATCCAACATCCAAACGGTCATGGGGATACGTCGTTCCACTCGGCAAACTGATGCATCATTTCAACGCTGACACCGGCCCTGGTGTTTTCCTCGCCCCCAGCAAAATCGTGAAATCCCATCAATTCATTAGACCGGAGGAGAAACAAGGAAAAACGAAGGTCTCCGGCAATACGGACGGCCGAAGAAAGACACCATCTAAAAAGAGAAAGGCTCCGGCAAAAGAAAAATACGAAAGCAAGGCAGATCAGCAACCAACCAGGTCGGCTAACCCTCGGTCCGACAATCTCAATACAGAAAATTCGGCATCCAGCTCTGGCCGAACCGTTTCACACCACACCGGAGAGGATCGGACTGGCAAAGGGAAAGAACCGATGGTCGAAGAACAATCGGCCAGAACTGATAACGTTGATGTCGGTTCGGACAGACAACAGGAAGAAAATGAAACCGCGGATGAACACATTCGGCAAATGGGCGAGGACCTTGTCAAACAAATCATGAACGAAATCCACGTTTAGGCTCACGCTGCAAGCGACGTCTACTTTCAATGGGCTCTGAACCGGCAGGAAATATTCTACACTAACATGCTACCGGAACATCCCGCTAACTGAAGATACAAAAAACTGGTTGAGATGGAAGCGGAAGTCATCAACCTCACAAAGGCTCAGAGCGTCTTGACCGCTCTTCGAAGAAGTAAGATGGTCGAACCGCATGACCGGTTACTGGGGCTCACCGAACATATCCAACTTCTTCGAGAAAAGCACATCCCTGGGATAGCGGAATCTCAGTTCGAGCTCTTGGTGTTGGATATGCTAGCGGTCAAACAACGGGAACTGACCGATGAGTTGGCACGGTTGGAAGCGAAACCCGAGCACCAGGAGGCGTCGCACTTCTCCAGATCTCCACCTGAGGATGATGGCGGTTCGAATCCGGCTGAAACCGAGCATATCTCCCCTGAACAAGAACCCGTAATCAATAACACCGAACTCGGGACGGGTACACCTCCCACTGATCAGCACATATCTCTTCAAACCGATAATGAATCGGTACCGGCTGTAACAGAAGATAGGGTCAAGGATCTAATCGAGGAATTTGTCAATGCCGTCATCATACCGTGGCAAAAGAAGATAAAAGAAACCGCGACAAAATCCATCGAAATGATCGAGTCCACCAATAAACGGCTGGAAGCCGCGGTTGGACGGATTACGTCCGTTGAGGACAAATACGGTCTTACCGATCTTTTGTTCAGCGACACAACTGACAGAACTAAGGTACTGGAGACCGTAAGTAAGAAGTTGGAAACCGATCTCGCTCATACCAGCCAAAAAGTCGGTTTGATAGACCTACACCTCATAACAACCGACCAAACGCTGAAAAAGATTGAAGGGGATCTGTCCCAATCCGGTGTCCAGGCCGGATCCACACTTAAGAGAGTGGCAATGCTTGAGGAGAAGCATGCCAAGACCGATGCCGATCTAAAAGCAGTCACCGAACAGCTGGCGGAGATGGTAGCGGCGAAGCTGGCAGCCGACAAAGCACTTGAGGAAGCAAATGCGCTTGCGGCTCAGAAGATTCAAGATGCCTTGGACGAGCAAGCCCGGCTTCAAAAGGAAACGGCAGAGGCGGATGCGAACCTAGCCGGACATATGCAAACAATAGAAAACATTGCACCAGTCATAGCGGTTCAGCAAAATGAAGATGCGGCTTGACTAATCGGCCAACAGTCTGCATACAACGAGTTCGCCGAGGCTCATAAGAAGTCCAAAGTGGTTGCTTCCCCATTCGGTCCGGTTACCAGAAAAAGAAAGAATTCTTCCAAGAGGGCGGCAATCTCAAAGCTATTAGACAACGTTGCTGAAACGGTTGTCGATCCCCCAATCAACTCGGTCTCGCAAGACGACGACGAACTCGATGATGAAACTGTACCGCTGACCAAAAGACCGCGAGGTCTTGAAGCGATTCCACTTAGATCGTTTTCTCCAACGGCTTCACCTTTCACCGGTACTTCAGGCGGTCAAGGATCCTCCGCAAAGGCAGCTGAAGAAATGCTGGAAAAATACATGCCCAAGAAAAAGAAATAGAAGCTTTCTTTAATTATATGTTTTGCCTATGTTTAACTTAGTATTATTTTATATATATCAAGTATTTTTGGGAACCGGCCTACATTTTAATTCTTACATGGTTTTGAATATTTTAAATAAAATAATCAAAAACGTAGAAATTGATGAGATAAAAAAAAATTTCAAAAGACAAAATTTTTCGAAAAATTTTTCTAAGTCATTTCCCAAAAATCCGGCCAAATGAACTATTTAAAGAAATCGGACTACTTCTTACTTCTTACATGGTTTTGAATATTTTAAATAAAATAATCAAAAAGGGAGAAATTGTTAAATAAAATTAGACCGGTTAAATAGAACTTAACAAAAACAAACTTCTTGTGCAGGAACGGATAAAGAATCCAACCGGTCAAGTAACTCAACCGGTCAAGCAAACCAACCGACCAAAAACCTAACCGATCAGAAAGACAAGACAGGTCAGAAGAAAAGACCAAAACAGGAAGTCATCCGGTTAACCTAAACAACGATCGGTGCAAATAGATACTTTAAGTATCTGTTGAAGATGATACCAAATGACAGATCTTAGTATTACCATATTCATACAAGTCTGAGGACAATCTGCAGACTGCAGAAGACCGTCCGACAAGATCTTTCCACTCCGGGATAAATCAGAGACGCAATCCTCCAGGTACAGGTAACTGTCCAACCGACAGTTGTCATACTAAGTAAAAGACAAAGCTAGCCGGTTTGACCTATACACTGGAAGTCTAGAACGCCAGGTCTGAATCACTGAACCTCTGCTCAACCAATCAGATTCAAGGTGATGAAATATGACCGTTGGCACATTTTACTTATAAAAGAAGAAGTTCAAGAGGAATAAATGCAGCCCTAGCAACAAGATTTTCCAGTAACAAGTTACAAGAGTTACTAAGTTCCACCAACCACAAGTTTTAAGAGTTATTACAAGTTTATCTCTCTAAGATCAAAAGGAGCTCAAGTGTTTATTTGAAGTAAGATTACAATTTCAGTTCAAATTGTACGGGTGTTATCGAGCAGAAAATAAGTCTCGATCGGATTGTGTTTGTGTATTCATTAGTGAATATCCTTCTCGCGGTTTCGAGAGGAAGGGGTGACGTAGGAGTTTTATCTCCGAACATCCATAAAAACCTGTCTTGTTATTTACTTTCTGTCGGTCTTACACTCTAACCGATTCTACCTTAACTGACTTACTGAATCCCAAACCGACCCACCATACTCCAAACCGATCTTATCCATATCTGGTTCTGTCTATCATGTGTGTGTGCTGCTTCAACCTGAAACAAACCACTTCCGCACTTGAACTCGGTTCAAGGGTTTGTGACAGTTTGTGTAGTATTGAAATCTCGGTATTAATCTCTAACCGGATTAATCACCAACCGTTGAGTGAAAGCGCTAACCGGCCAGACCCCGGTCCGCCAGCCGCGACCTAGATCCTAACAGAAGTAATGGTGACCCCCTTGGAGATATGTTAGATTGGCCTTTGACAATCTAGTTTCATTCAAGTAAGGTTTACTAGAAAGATCATTGCGATCATCCTCCAAGCAAAGGTCCACTTCAATAATATGAGACGAAGGGCGATGATGTGCGTCTGGATGCAACAAGAAATGGGTTAAGAGAATAACCATCACTTTGCGTTGAAAATGGACTTCTATTACTCCAGATATAAGATGTTTGAAATAGTTGTGCCATGTGATCATATTTACACCCCCGTTGTGAGCCAAGAAACGAACTGCGTCGCTATCAAAATGATAAGAAAAATTAAACCATTGTCGTGTAGTCGTAGCATACTCCAGAGGTCGAAGATATAAAATATCTCGGGATCAAGACCTAAGAATAACCCTAAGATCCTCAATAGTAGGGGTTAAACAATGACATCCGATAGCATAATTAATTTAATCATATTTTTGTTAGTAATAAGTTAATGCATTTTTTAAATAAGACTTTGATCACTTCACTGTAAAGCCAATCCTGATTTGGTAAAGGATAAAAATATTTTATTTATTTTTTTTGTTAAAATCATAAAATTTAAAATGAAAATATCCATACTATAACCATTGACATTAGTTCAAAGTGGGAAAAAATATTACATAAAACAAACCAAATATTACAAGCGATTACCATTACTCTTAATGATGTGTTCATAATACTATTGTTGAATTATAAAATTTGTCAACCATATATTAAAATAAATATTTTAAAAAAAGTTATATACTAAATTTCTTATTGAGACAAGTTAAAAATTTACTAAAAAAACTTCCACACACAAACACCAAATATTAGTTAATAAGGATTAAGGAAAGTAATGTGAGCATCTAGCATCTAATTTTAAATATTTGATATATATATATATATATATATATATATATATATATATATATATATATATATATATATATATATATAAAAGAGAAATGATTAAAGAGTAAATTTGAGTAAGAAAATGACATAGTATAATCTGATTGACCTAAAAAATAAAATAATTTATTTCTCTTTTCTTTTATCAAATTTTTTACTATTTTTCTAATTAATGAGATCATGATTTACCTCATCCCTTCTCTAATTTTTTTTCTTCCAAATTTCCTCCCTACTACTACTCATATAGTCATATTTAAATTATATAATTTTGTACATAATCTCAACTTCCTACACATTTATAACTATCTTAAGTTTCACAAATGAGATGCACGTTAAGATAGATCTTACAAAGTCGAACCATTTCCTGTCATACCCACCTTTCAAACAATTTTTCCCAAACTACCCACCTTTTCATTCACATTCCCAAACTACCCACCTTTCTCTCTCTAAATCATTAATAACCCATTAATTAACTCACTCTCTATCTTAACCCACTAATTAACTTCCCCTCTCTCTAAACTCATTAATTAACTCTTCTCTCTCTTTCAACTAT